>NC_034179.2:79931622-80019122 GCF_002021735.2 Oncorhynchus kisutch | reverse complement strand
GTTGGTTGTTTACAGTACAGAGGGGTTGTGTTCCGTGCCGTCCCCCCTCCTTCCCCCAGTAGCGTTGGGCAGTGGGGTCTCAAAGCCTCGTCATCCAGGACAAATTGGTGGATAGCGGCTCATTTACTTGAAGCCGTCATGAATGGACTGTGCCGTGACTGTGTAAACAAGTGCAAAGACTCCCAAGGGCATTCCTGCATAAATAATGACTCCAGGAGATGTTTGCCATTTGTACCACTCACTGGCTGCAGACATGGGTCAGCTAGTCTCCTCTATTGGGAGGCTTCAGTAAACAACAGCCATTAACGACCCGGCAAGTTTACCTGCCTGGTGTGTGGGAGCATCCTCATTGGCTGCTGGGCCTTCTTGGCTTCTCTCCCAATTCAGACTCTTCCTGTTCATCTGTTCATAGCACTCATTTCCATCTCTCCTGGTGAACGGCAAGGTTTTATGTAGCTTTTGAAGGGATGTAACAGAGGGACTGTTGAGAGTGTGTTCAAGTCTTACATGCTGTGTTTACTTGAGCATCATCTTCACTGTGCTTCACTTCATCCAGTCAACTGTGTTTTCAGGAATCCACCCAGGTCTTAACACCAGCTGTAAACACTGACTACTCAGATTGTGGGGCATATCCAAAAGCCTGTATAGGTTTGAGCTCCAGGCGTGGGTTTGAGGGAGAATGGCTAGCATGAGCTCTGCAAGGGAAGGTGATGTGACAGCGGGAGAGGGAGGCAGAGTGAGCGGGAGAGAGAGAGAGGAGGAAATAAAGACAAAGAAACACCCACTCCTCATTAGCTTAAGCATCGTGTGTATCCATCATCCTGTAAAATAACATCTGAAAAAAGAGAAAGCCCACGTCTGCCGCGCGGCAACATGGGATGGAGATATAAAATGAATCTCTGCACTTAGGCGGTGCCATCTGTTCATCTGGGTGGAGAGCACGCCTTTACGCCACACGTTCTTTCTCCCTCCCTCCCCCTCTCTCTGTCTCTCTCTCTCTGTCTCTGTCTCTTTCTACTCAACTGCCAGAGAAACCATCTTTGCTCAGAAACCAGAGAGCTCAACAAAACGACATGCCTCAATGCCAACCCCGGGGCTATGTTTTTTCCTCTTGTTCTTAATTTCCCTGATAGTGTGCATATCTTTATCCAGTTTTTGATACAATATGCGAAAAACATAGTGACATAATACAATTTGAGCTCCATGTGAGAAATAGGATTATCTTGGGGGAGATTGTCAGCGACGTGTTACGGTAATCACTTTCTTCCAGGAGCCGAGAGACGTGACTCACTCGCAACTTGACCCGCTGTCATCATCTATTCCGTCTGACAGTATTTATGCAGTTTGCTTGATCTGGTTTTCCTTCAGGTGCTTTAAAAAATGAATGGAGAGCCCAATAATATATATATATAAATGTGAAATAATGAAAAATAAGTAATCCCCCTTGCAAATTGGAACAAGGAGTGAATCCTGGTCCACCTTGGGGCCCCAGCCAGCTACCCAGCCAGTCAGTCAGTTGGTCCGTGTTATGTTGTTGCTCCAGACGTTGTTGTGGATCGTCAACGCGGTGGAGCTGTGTGTTCTCTAGGTCTCCTCTCCACATCTAGTCAGACTCCCCAGTGTTCTAATTGATACAGGATGTGTTTCACAGGCCTCTGGAGGAAGGTCACAATGCATGACTTTGACACACTATGGAGCCACACAGAACAGAACATTCACAAATAAGGCTCCTCTCTCACCCTTTAAAACTGTTACTTTTTTTTTCTCAAAAGTTCATGTACAGTCCGGAAAAAAAGACCAAAAAATAAATGTAACAAATACTGAGCTATATTGTATGCTAAAACAATTGGGAAATTATTATTTTATACTTATATAATTGCTCAGAGAAACAGATTTTGTTTAACAAGTAATATTTATTTCATAAGAAGATAGGGGTCAAAATGATTGGCACCTCTGTTTTATATACCTTTCAATACTTCACCGTACGAAAATAACGGCACTGGGCCTTTTTATAAAATGTTTTATGACATTGGGGAACACATTAGGAGGGATCTTAGACCATTCCTCCATACAGCATTATTTCAGATCCTTGATATCCTTTGTCTGCGCTTATGGACTGCCTTCTTCAATTCAAACCACAGGTTTTCAATGGGGTTCAAGTCCGGAGACTGAGATGGCCATTGCAAAATGTTGATTTTTGTAGTCAATTAACCATTTGTGGATTTTGATGTGTGCTTGGGGTTATTGTCTTGCTGGAAGATGTACTTACGTCCCAAGTTTCAGTCTCCCAGCAGAGGCAACCATGTTTTTGGCAAAAATGTCCTGGTACTGGGTGAAGTTCATGATGCTGTTGACCTTAACAAGGGCCCCAGGACCTGTAGAAAGATGGTAGGTATGGGGTTCTTTTCTGCTTATGCATTCTTATGTCGATGCCAAAACCACCACTGGAGTGCCCTGCCAAAGAGCTTTATTTTTATGTCGTCTGATCATAGCACCAGTTCCAATTCAAGTGCCAATGCCGTTTAGCAAACTCCAGGCATTTACATTCGTTGGATGACATGAAAATAGAGCTCTTTGGCCACGCCCACTAGTGGCAGGTTTGGTGTCAAAGAAAGTTACATAAGAAAAAATAACTCCATACCTCCTCTAAGATATGGTGTAGTATTTCTGATGTTATGGGGCTATTCTGCTTCCTCTGGTCCTGTGGTACTTTGCCCAGTACCAGGACAGTTTAGCCATAAACCTGTTTGCCTCTGCTAGGATGCTGAAACTTGACCGCAAGTGGATCTTCCAGCAAGTCAATAAGCCCAACTATCAATATCCACAAATAAATTGTTAATTGACCAGAAAATCCACATTTTGCAATGGCCATCTTAATCTCCAGACTTGAACCCTATTGAAAACCTGTGGTTAGAAATACTAGAACAGAAAATCCACACAGTTTAGATAGAAAGGTTGACATCCTTCAACAGTTGAACACTTTGAAGCTTGAATATGGCACAATAAACACCCGGTATGCAGAGATTGCTGCCATGAAATCCAAGCACCAATATGTTGAGCAAGGTGAAAGTGCAGGGAAAATGCTTGCTTGGTAAAGTAAGGAAGAGGAACATATCATCCATAGCATTCGAACCCCAGATGGTAGCATAACAATGGATACTTCTGAAATAACTGAGTCTTTAAAACCTTTCATCACAAACTGTATCAATCTGAAAACATTCAAAGGATGATATAAACTCTTTCCTTAATGAGGCCATTTTAGCAACTATAAGTGAAGCAGAGAAAATGTATATGATAGAAACATTACCCCAGGTAAACTGTTGGAGGCCATCTATAATGTACAAAACAGGAAATCTCCTGGTAATGATGCACTCCCAGTGGAAAGTTAGACACTTTCTTCCCAAATTACTAAAGCCTATGTTACTTATCCTTACTTATACTTTCTAATTATGACTTTTCAACGTTAGGAAGTACATTTAAGTGGAAATGGACAAAGACACATATGCAATACCTGGGCGTACTGATACCATGCAATCTGGAGGAGGCATATACAATGAATTACTGTCCTTTAATAGATAGGCTTGAATCTGATGTTCAGAGATGGAGATCTCTCCCTATTTCTATGTTATGTAGGATCAACATAATCAAAATGAATATATTACCAACGCTGATATACTTATTCCAGGCCTTGTCAGTTTCAATTCCATCCAACTTTTTTAAATTAAATAAATGGCCTGCTCTCCAACTTTATTTGGACAGGAAAGACCTCAAGGGTCAAATAGACTGTTTAATACTATGAAGCTGGAGGTCTTGAACTGCATCATATTAAGATGTATTACTGGGCTGCAGAACTGCGTTCACTTAAACAATGTACAACAGACAATCCTTGACCATGGAGGAGTATAGAAGACATACATGTTATACCCTGTGATCTAAAATATATTCACTTGTTCAGGCCCAAGGTATTGAAGAAAAAAACGGACAATCCAATGATTCTCATTCGTATTTGGGAAAATTTACATAAATTAATGAGGTGGAAAGAAGCAATATTGCCAAGCATCCCTATTTGGGGTAACCTCACCTCCAACATTTAATGACACATTTAAGTCCTGGTTCTTAACTGGCATCAGGAATTTGGAGCATGTGGCCGATTTCTTATAGTTCTTACAATTCAGAAATCTTATTCAATCGCTTCAACAGAGTCTGGATGAACCAAAGGCATCGAGCATAGATGCTGAAACAAATTGAGGAGAACTGTTGGTCACAGATACATGAAAATGTTCATACCTGCTCCTACAACCTACTACTGTTATATAATTCATAAGGACTTATTACACTCCTGCCAGGATGCATGTAATGCACCCAGAAATGTCACATTCCTGTTGGAGATGCAACAATCACAATGCTGTGGTCCTGTGACAAACTAACACCATTTTGGGATAATATACTGTATGTGCTACCATTTCATTGTGTCTAATATCCATCCACCTCCACTATAAGGTCTGTTGGGAAATGCAAATATTGGTGATGAATATCAGAGAAAGGTTTGTTATCGAGGTCTAAATGCTGCAATACATTGGAAAGCCTCATATTCATCCTTAATAACAAACTGGAGGACAGTTATCTATCTAGGTACTTCCCCCTAGACTCTATATATTATAAAGTCAAACAAAGACCAGACATATTTGACAGAGTTTGGAGGCAATATGTGGACAATCTCGGAGAGTGTGGTGCTTGAATGGAGGTGACGGCTACTTGTGCCACGTTTGCGTGCCGGTCAGGGCTGGGAGGGGCTCTGGGGTTTCCAACTTGCTGGCTGGTTGTTTTGGAAGGCAGAGGGCTATTTTTGTGTTTTTGTGTGTTATTGTGGGTGAGTGTGGGCATGTTGTTGTGTGTTATTGTGGGCAAGTGTGGGCATGTTGTTGTGTGTTATTGTGGGCAAGTGTGGGCATGTTGTTGTGTGTAATTGTGGGCGAGTGTGTGATTGTGGGTGAGTGTGGGCATGTTGGTGTGTGTGGGCGAGTGTGGGCATGTTGTTGTGTGTGATTGTGGGTGAGTGTGGGCATGTTGTGTGTGATTGTGGGTGAGTGTGGGCATGTTGTTGTGTGTGATTGTGGGTGAGTGTGGGCATGTTGTTGTGTGTGATTGTGGGTGAGTGTGGGCATGTTGTTGTGTGTGATTGTGAGCGAGTGTGGGCATGTTGTTGTGTGTGATTGTGGGTGAGTGTGGGCATGTTGTTGTGTGTGATTGTGGGTGAGTGTGGGCATGTTGTTGTGCGTTATTGTGGGTGAGTGTGGGCATGTTGTTGTGCGTGATTGTGGGTGAGTGTGGGCATATTGTTGTGGGTGAGTGTGGGCATGTTGTTGTGTGTGATTGTGGGTGAGTGTAGACATGTTGTTGTGGGTGAGTGTGGGCTTGTTGTTGTGTGTGATTGTGGGTGAGTGTGGGCATGTTGTTGTGCGTTATTGTGGGTGAGTGTGGGCATGTTGTTGTGCGTGATTGTGGGTGAGTGTGGGCATATTGTTGTGGGTGAGTGTGGGCATGTTGTTGTGTGTGATTGTGGGTGAGTGTGGGCATGTTGTTGTGTGTGATTGTGGGTGAGTGTGGGCTTGTTGTCATGTGTGATAGTGGGTGAGTGTGGGCTTGTTGTCATGTGTGATAGTGGGTGAGTGTGGGCTTGTTGTCATGTGTGATAGTGGGTGAGTGTGGGCTTGTTGTCATGTGTGATAGTGGGTGAGTGTGGGCTTGTTGTCATGTGTGATAGTGGGTGAGTGTGGGCTTGTTGTCATGTGTGATAGTGGGTGAGTGTGGGCTTGTTGTCATGTGTGATAGTGGGTGAGTGTGGGCTTGTTGTCATGTGTGATAGTGGGTGAGTGTGGGCATGTTGTTGTGTGTGATAGTGGGTGAGTGTGGGCATGTTGTCATGTGTGATAGTGGGTGAGTGTGGGCATGTTGTTGTGTGTGATTGTGGGTGAGTGTGGGCATGTTGTTGTGTGTGATAGTGGGTGAGTGTGGGCATGTTGTTGTGTGTGATAGTGGGTGAGTGTGGGCATGTTGTTGTGTGTGATAGTGGGTGAGTGTGGGCATGTTGTTGTGTGTGATAGTGGGTGAGTGTGGGCATGTTGTTGTGTGTGATAGTGGGTGAGTGTGGGCATGTTGTTGTGTGTGATAGTGGGTGAGTGTGGGCATGTTGTTGTGTGTGATTGTGGGTGAGTGTGGGCATGTTGTTGTGTGTGATTGTGGGTGAGTGTGGGCATGTTGTTGTGTGTGATTGTGGGTGAGTGTGGGCATGTTGTTGTGTGTGATTGTGGGTGAGTGTGGGCATGTTGTTGTGTGTGATAGTGGGTGAGTGTGGGCATGTTGTTGTGTGTGATTGTGGGTGAGTGTGGGCATGTTGTTGTGTGTGATAGTGGGTGAGTGTGGGCATGTTGTTGTGTGTGATTGTGGGTGAGTGTGGGCATGTTGTTGTGTGTGATTGTGGGTGAGTGTGGGCATGTTGTTGTGTGTGATTGTGGGTGAGTGTGGGCATGTTGTTGTGTGTGATTGTGGGTGAGTGTGGGCATGTTGTTGTGTGTGATAGTGGGTGAGTGTGGGCATGTTGTTGTGTGTGATTGTGGGTGAGTGTGGGCATGTTGTTGTGTGTGATTGTGGGTGAGTGTGGGCATGTTGTTGTGTGTGATTGTGGGTGAGTGTGGGCATGTTGTTGTGTGTGATTGTGGGTGAGTGTGGGCATGTTGTTGTGTGTGATAGTGGGTGAGTGTGGGCATGTTGTTGTGTGTGATTGTGGGTGAGTGTGGGCATGTTGTTGTGTGTGATTGTGGGTGAGTGTGGGCATGTTGTTGTGTGTGATTGTGGGTGAATGTGGGCATGTTGTTGTGTGTGATTGTGGGTGAGTGTGGGCATGTTGTTGTGTGTGATTGTGGGTGAGTGTGGGCATGTTGTTGTGTGTGATTGTGGGTGAGTGTGGGCATGTTGTTGTGTGTGATTGTGGGTGAGTGTGGGCATGTTGTTGTGTGTGATTGTGGGTGAGTGTGGGCATGTTGTTGTGTGTGATTGTGGGTGAGTGTGGGCATGTTGTTGTGTGTGATTGTGGGTGAGTGTGGGCATGTTGTTGTGTGTGATTGTGGGTGAGTGTGGGCATGTTGTTGTGTGTGATTGTGGGTGAGTGTGGGCATGTTTTTGTGTGTGATTGTGGGTGAGTGTGGGCATGTTGTTGTGTGTGATTGTGGGTGAGTGTGGGCATGTTGTTGTGTGTGATTGTGGGTGAGTGTGGGCATGTTGTTGTGTGTGAGTGTGGGTGAGTGTGGGCATGTTGTTGTGTGTGATTGTGGGTGAGTGTGGGCATGTTGTTGTGTGTGATTGTGGGTGAGTGTGGGCATGTTGTTGCGTGTGATTGTGGGTGAGTGTGAGCATGTTGTTGTGTGTGATTGTGGGTGAGTGTGGGCATGTTGTTGTGTGTGATTGTGGGTGAGTGTGGGCATGTTGTTGTGTGTGATTGTGGGTGAGTGTGGGCATGTTGTTGTGTGTGATTGTGGGTGAGTGTGGGCATGTTGTTGTGTGTGATAGTGGGTGAGTGTGGGCATGTTGTTGTGTGTGATAGTGGGTGAGTGTGGGCATGTTGTTGTGTGTGATTGTGGGTGAGTGTGGGCATGTTGTTGTGTGTGATTGTGGGTGAGTGTGGGCATGTTGTTGTGTGTGATTGTGGTGTATGTTTTGTTTTGTGTTGTAGTGTTTCTGCTTTGGTATTTTGTTCATTAAAAATAATAACATAAGCGCAGATGAAGGATATCAAGGATCTGGAAAGATTCTATATGGAGAAATGGTCTAAGATCCCTCCCATTGTGTTTTCCAATCTCATAAAACATTTTAGAAAAGGCTCAGTGCCATTATATCCTCCCAAGGTGAGGTATTAAAAGTTATTAAAAACAGGGGTGGCAAATCTCTCTACCCCTATCTTTTTAAGAGAAAAACATATTACAAAATCTCTTTCTCTGAGCAATTTTATTAATATGAAATAATATAATTAGCCAATTAGTTTAGCATACGATATAGCTCAGTATTTGTATTTTTTGCTCATCTTTATCAAGGGTGCCAGTCATTTTGGACCTGACTGTAGATACATCTATAGTTTTTGGAGTAGTGAACACGTTTGGCAATCTGATCGTTTGGCCTCATTTGATCAAAAAGGCCAAACAGAACTTCAGGTGCAGCAATGATTAAAGGGAATCATATCACCCCGTACCCAAACTAAAGCCCCTTCGGCCTCCCTGTGGTCAGTGGATTAACATGAGAGCGTGTTTGTCTGTGATCTGTGCCCAGGAATCTGGGAGGTGCATATTTTCCTCTCATCTTTGCCAAACGGTGACACATGGCTGGCCATGCATCATGTTTGAGTGCTTGGCTGGCTGACGTCTAGTCATCTCTCCACGGCCCTTCGGCCTGCTTTCCCAGGCCGTAAAGAGGACATCCATCAGGACAGGTGTAATTTGCCGTGCAGTCGCCGCTTCTTTGCCAATACAATTTGTTAACCAATTGTTAAATGCGTACGTGATTGAATGCCCGCCGTACGACCCTTATGGATATGATAAAATGATTTGCTTCTCTCGCTTGTTTACCAGAAATCAACTTGACACGTTATTTAACCCAGCCGTGATTTATATCGGAGGGCTTTTCATTTTGAAAATGTATTTTTTTAAAGGGATATGTAAACAAATTTCTGATCACATAAATCTTTGACCTGTTGTCAGTGGCTCAGCGGAATGAAGAGGATAGTGGTCTTTGGAGCAATGTTGTGAGTCATATTTTACTGAAATAATGATGAATTTATGCAAGGAGAGACAAGATCCTCGTTTTAATCTCCCAGTAGAACATGGTCTAGATGAAATGGTTACTGAGCTTTTAGCTTCCACAGTTACCTCAGCAATTTGTCAGTCTAACTGGTATACACTGGCGGGAAGTGACATGCCAGTCTCCAATGGCCCACGCTAAATGTACTTCACGCTTCAAAGTATCTGTTGTTCACTGACATTGAGGTGACCCGGAAAATTCTATGTTATTAAATGCTTGGAGAAGTTTAAACCAATGACCGCAGTGTGTTTCCTCAACTCAACAACCCCTTTTTATTCTTTACCAGTTGTTTGAGTAGCAACCTTTTGTCTGGGCAGGTGTCAACAACATCACCAAGAAGTGTCCTTTCCCAGACAATCTCTTTGTACCAGACCACTTCTAAAGTCACTGAAGGGCTTGTGTATGCTGTTTTTCACCCTGACTACACTTAATGTCTCCATCTCTTTAAACATGAAAGGATTATTTTGATATGATTCCTTTGAAATTCCCAACATCAAAGCTGACAGCCTTATTTGCTTCGTAGTGTATTTCCCTGCTCAGGTCACGTCACGTGTCTGTAGTAATGAATCAGATGCTATTGACTTTTGGGCCTGCAGAGATATCTCCACCATGCAGATTTAAAGCTTGCGCTATATGAACAGAAACGACATGAGGGAATCACTGTGGTGTGATCTTAGGTCTCAGGGGTGGCCCTGCTTGTCAGAATGTGCTGTTGCAGGATCTTCCTGATGAAGTCATTAAGAAGTCATTAAGAAACCATTAAGAATCATTATGTCGGCGAGGTGGCACTCTGGTGTGCGCACAGTGAAGCACCAGGCATCAGGAAAACTTGTTAATCACGCAGTTTATTTGTTTCCCCAGTGTGAGACTGTAAATACTACGACACTGTGTTGAAGTGTACCTTCTAATGAAAGTCTGTATTAGCTCCTCTGCCAGTGTGTGTGAACGGCCATCTCCAGAGGGGCTGCCTCATCATCGCACGGTGGCTTCCGCTTCTCCAGCTAACTCTCTAAAGCAATAAACAAGAGCACACATTTTTTATTTAGTTCACTCATTTTGCCCCCTAATCTGCCAGGTGGTTGATTTATGGAACGTCAGAGATATCAGGGATTGCATTAAAGGCAGGAGAGACGTGCGCTAGCAGCGTAGCCGCCGGTGTCGGTTAGTACACTCTGGACTGTGTTTGTGTGTGTATCTCTCTGTGTGTGTATCGCTCTGTGTGTGTATTCATCAGTTTGTGTGTGGATATGTCTGAGGGAGTGTCTGCACTTGGCGTGTGTCTAGACATGACTTGGGCGAGTGTGTTTTTCCAGCTGATTGTGTTTGACAACTAGAAGGCCCATCCAGTGACAGGGTGGGAGGAGGAGTCACTGAAGAACCCTTATCTCCCTCATTAGGCCTAAGAGAGATGTCGCCTTTCCCCATAATTATCTCTATACACTAAATCTATCATTAGGATGCCTGTCTAATCTGAACCCTCTGAGAGACAGAGAGGACACAGTGGAGCCAGTCTTGGGGAGGCGTTAGGAGGACCACGGGGGAGGCGTGTCTAAAGGGCTCAGGTGCCTGGCTCTATCTTCTTTTTCAGATTAAATGAGGTCTGATTGACCCCTGAAGAAGTGCTGCCTGTTCTCTTTAAATGCCTCGTGTGGGTCAGACATCCCGGCACTAATCAGGGTGTGTGTCAGGGAGTGACGGGATGGAGATACAGTGGGGCTTGACCAATTTGAGCTTTATTGTGGGCTAAAGTAGTTATTTCTCCATCTTTGTTTTGGAATTGTTAGCCGTAGTCGAGCGCCAGTGTAACAAATCTCTTCGTCGTCTGAGGAGGAGTAGGAAGGATCGGACCAATATGCAACGTGGTAAGTGTCCATGTTAATTTATTAGACTGAACACACAAAACAAAATAAAAGGAAGAAACGAAACAGTTCTGTCAGGTGAATACACAAAACAGAAAACAACTACCCACAACTCAAGGGCGAAACCAGGCTGCCTAAGTATGGTTCTCAATCAGAGACAACGATTGACAGCTGCCTCTGATTGGGAACCATACCAGGCCAAACACATAGAAATACAAACATAGAAGAAAACATAGAATACCCACCCACATCACACCCTGACCAAACTAAAAATAGAAACATACAAAGCAATCTACGGTCAGGGCGTGACAGCCAGCCTGTAATATAGCACAAGTAGAACAACATTGTGCCAACAGATGTTGTCGAAAGGCTGGCATGTTTATTTAATAAGTTGTTTGCCTCAGCCCACACTTGTCTTGGACATCCTCTCCCTTCTGTCTGTCAAACTGAGTATTCACCTTTCCTCTGACTATACCCAGGTCAACCAACTTCCCTCACGGGCTTAATCCTTGTTGTGTGTAAACACATTAACTGGCAATTAATTGTGCTCCAGATGTGCTTGTAAGTGTGAATTTTGGACTTGGCAAGCGAGACTTTGGTCCATATGGGTGATCTGCTGCAGCAATATTCCACCTGTTTCCGCCGCCATTATTGTACACTGGCAAACAAATGGCTCTCTAGCCAAAGACAGAATAAGAGCAGTAGCATTTGGTGTGGGTCTACTGAGGAGCAGAGAAATAGCTCATATTTGCAGTACCTTTTACACCTGGTGGTGTGCATGAGGTAAAACATAGCAAGTTAAACCGATTTAGTTTAAAGAAGAATTACCAATTATTTTATGGTAAAGTAAAACCTGTAATTCAACAGCACAGTGTGTACTAAATGCATCTGCCATATCACAAAAAGGATTAGGATTCATTAGTTTATGAATAATCAAAGCTGTATTACATAAACAGATGATAAGTCTGACACTGCGGAACAAAAACACCATTATACTGTGTGAGACTGAGTGGAATATTAAGTAAATTTGTAATTTGACAGCTTGCTCTCCTGTATAAGAGAGAAAAGTCACAATACCATCAGATTGCAATAACTCTGTGAAGATGTTCAACTTGAACATGGCGGAGTGCCTTCATTTTACCGCCTCCTCTACTTTTTAATGTCAAGTGTGCATATTTGTGAAAGAGCTGGCAAAAAGACTGCTTGACACGTGCCTCATGTGATATTCTCTCTAATCTGGGGACATGAAATAGAAAGCGGTCACGTTATTCAGTGCTCTTTGGCAGCATGCAGAGCTTTGACTTAAATTAGCCATCGATGTTAAGAGCGATAAGAGAGAGAGGAATACACAGTGGAGCAGCAGTATCCCTCCACATGAGAAGCTGGGGCTAGGAGCTCTGTTCCAAATGCTAGCCTGCCTAGCCACAACCTCCCACTCACCGCCACATGGGGGGCTGTGCTCAAAATGTGTGTCTGCCGGCGCAGCCCGGATGGACCAGTGCTCCCCTGATGGTAGCATCCTTCCCCTGAGGTCTGCTCAGCACCCATGGGGAAGGGGAGCGAGGCGTTAGCTAGCTGAAGCTGGACACAGTTTCTCTCCCTGGCATGGGCGTCATGTTGGCTCTGGCCATCCCTCAGTCGGCCAACAGCTCTGTCTTTTCCGGCCGGCTTGGGTGCCCGCATGGGGCCTGGCACAGTGTGCCGTGAGCTTGGCATCCCGGACAAACAACAGGAGGTGGAGGCTTCCTCTCTCTCCTGATGATCTGCTCCAAGGACGATTTCCTTTCTTTCTACACTGGATGAGGTAACACTAGTCTGACGCTGTCATAGAGAATAGGATAGCATATAATGCAATATCGAATTGAATTAGAATTGAATTGCAGTTTATAGAATATAATAATTTCATTATTCTTCATTCTTAACACCACATGGATATTCAGGACCACTAATTGCTGGATAAACCAGGCAGAAGTCAAGATAGAAAATAACAATGTTTATACCTTTATATATACACACATTAACACACATCCTCTCACGCTTTGTACAGTACAGTATATACAGTGCATTCGGAAAGTATTTAGACCCCTTGACTTTTTCCACATTTTGTTACGTTACAGCCTTATTACAAAATTGATGAAATAGTACAAGCTTGGCATACTTATATTTGGGGAGTTTCTCCCATTCCTCTCTGTAGATCCTCTCAAGCTCTGTCGGATTGGATCGCTATTTTCAGGTTTCTCCAGAGATGTTCGATTGGGTTCAAGTCCGGGCTCTGGCTGGGCCACTCAAGGACATTCAGAGACTTGTCCCAAAGCCAATCCTGCATTGTCTTGGCTGTGTGCTTAGAGTCATTGTCCTGTTCGAAGGTGAACCTTAAGCCCATTCTGAGTACCTGAGTACTCTGGAGCAGGTTTACATCCGTTCATCTTTGCCTCAAACCTGACTAGTCTCCCAGTCCCTGCCGCTGAAAAACATCCCCACAGCATGATGCTGCCATCACCATGCTTCACTGTAGGGATGGTGCCAGGTTTCCTCCAGACGTGACACTTGGCATTCAGGCCAAAGAGTTCAGTCTTGTTTTCATCAGACCAGAGAATATTGTTTCTCATGGTCTGAGAGTATTTAGGTGCCTTAAGTGGGCTGTCATGTGCCTTTTACTGAGGAGTGGCTTCCGTCTGGCCAATCTACCATAAAGGCCTAATTGGTGGAGTGCTGCAGAGATGGTTGTCATTCTGGAAGGTTCTCCCATTTCCACAGAGGAACTCTAGATCTCTGTCAGAGTGACCATCGGGTTCCTGGTCACCTCCCTGCCCAAGGCCCTTCTCCCCCGATTGCTCAGTTTGGCCGGGCGGCCAGCTCTAGGAAGAGTCTTGTTGGTTCCAAACGTCTTCCATTTAAGAATGATGGAGGCCAATGTGTTCTTGGGGACCTTCAATGCTGCAGACATTTTTTGGTATCTTTACCCAGATCTGTGCTGGAGACAATCCTCTGGCTCTCCAGAGGGTGATCACCTGGGGAAAACTACCTGACCTCCAGGACACCTACAGCACCCGATGTCACAGGAAGGCCAAAAAGATCATCAAGGACAACAACCACCCGAGCCGCTGCCTGTTCACCCCGCTACCCCGCTACCCGCTACTGTTGGAATTATTAGAGGCACAAGCATTTCGCTACACTCGCAATAACATCTGCTAACCATATGTATGTGACCAATAACATTTGATTTGATTTGGAGGCCACTGTATTCTTGGGGACCTTCAATGCTGCATACATTTTTTGGTACCCTTCCACAGATCTGTGCCTCAACACAATCCTGTCTCGGAGCTCTACGGACAATTCCTTCGACCTCTTGGCTTGGTTTTTGCTCTGACATGCACTGTCAACTGTGGGATCTTATATAGACAGGTGAGTGCCTTTCTAAATTATGTCCAGTCAATTGAATTGACCACAGGTGGACTCCAATCAAGTTGTAGAAACATCTCAAGGATGATCAATGGAAACAGGATGCACCTGAGCTCATTTTCGAGTCTCATAGCAAAGGGTCCTGAATACTTATGTAAATAAGGTGTTTCTGTTTTTTTCTAAATTTCTGAAAACCTGTTTTAGCTTAGTCAGTATGTGGTATTGTATGTAGATTGCTGAGGGTTTTGTATTTTATTTAATCAATTTCAGAATAAGGCTTTATCATTTAAAAAAATGACTTTCCAAAAGCACTGTACAGTACAACGTAAACATCTCTGCCCACATAATAGATATTAGGTCAAAATGTTATTTATTAATATCAACAGATGCTCTGAGGAAGTAAACACATGTGAAACAGCGAACTTGCCCACTCTTAGTAGGAGGAAACACAGTGCAAGAGAAGAGAGCATCCTCCATGCCTCCTATTTCTGGAAGCAAGCTGTCAAAGGTCAGTAGGACCAGTAGTGGGAGGGGAAACCATCCAAGACATCCCTCCATGTTTATCTTCTCTTCCGAGCTCCAAAAGTAACACCTCTATTTTATTAGAGTTCCATCTCTATTATTATTATTGTGTCTGTCAGCCCAACTCCTGTTGATCTTACAGTGTAGCTAATGAGCTGGAAGCTACTCTCCCTGCTTCCAGAAAGTGACCGGAGAGCGATTTGAATCCTTAAAAGTCCTCCAGACGTGGCGTGGAGGGATCTCTCAGTAGCATAGAGTACTATGTGGAAAGAAGGCTAGTCTTGAGACCGCTGATGAAAATAAAGGAATCTGTATTTTAAAGCAGCGCCCTTCCTGTAACCCCCATAATTCATGCTGTTTATGATGTAAATATTTCAGAGGGGTGAGATGACCCCACAGCATGGCCAAAGGCCATTAATAATCATAAAAATGGGAACCTCCCTCTCAATGATTAATTGCATGCCATTTGCATTATGCTTTGTTTGCGGTGAGCTTTAAGCAATTTACTACAAGCCAAGCACAACTGCTCCGAAGTAAACCAAGGCTACTTCAAAGTGATTTTAGCTTCCATGTTATTAGTTCATTTACATTTCTCTCCGTAGAGGTTTCAAGATGGAGTGAGCCAGCAGAAAACAGCACAAATTCACTGAATGTCAACAAACAACAAGCATTACTGCACATTGGTGTTTGAGAGTGTTTTCTTCATATCTTCACTGGTTGTCATGTGACCTTCAGATGTAATGCTTTTATAATGTGGTTACTTAAAGGTTACTCAATGTATTTTTCACATGGAAAAGCAGTATGCTTTGTAAAATTGCTATCAGAAACAATGATAAAATCCCCTTTTGTTGTATTTTTGTCTGATCTGATGGTTATTGTTACTAGGCTATGAAATATTCAAACCCTGACAAACCCAGCCTGGTATCTTGGCACCTTCACCCGCAGTCTACTGGCTTGGGCAAGGACAATTTTCTATGTCAATGAGATCAGAAAAAGCATGCATATTCAACATTTGCTAGAGTGTTTATATAGCAGATTGAGGTCCAAGATGACAAGGTCCCCTGTTCACCCTATCATGTCTCAGCCTCCCTCAGTGACTGGCCTAAAGTCACTGCTCTCACTTGTTCTCCACACTGAAGAACTGTACTGTGGTCAGATTTGTGTATTTGCTACCATAATGTCCAACTATAGACATTATGAAACTACAGTACAAAGGATTATAGCATTATTGTTCACTACAGCCCAGCAGAAAGTGTTGGCTGACTTTGTAATGTTGGCACCATAGTGTTTTAGCAGGTATAGTAACTGGTTAACCAATTCCTGGTGATCAGACAGACAGACAGACAGACAGACAGACAGGCCAACTGAGGCAAGGCAAGACTAGCTAAAGAAAGAGGCTCTCTACTGGGACATTAAAGGCCCTGGCGGTCAATAATCTTATTTGATGTGAATTCTTCAAACGTTGAACCGACGGGGGGCTCAATTGGAGGTTGGCCTGGGTTACAAACCACTACCCCCCTACCACCACCACCACTACTAGCACCACCATGCGCATAGACAATACATCTTCAGCCCCTGTGGAACAGGTGCCGGCAATTTAATCGCAGCTCAGCCGACATGATGTCTGATTGGACTGGAGCCGCATCAGATTGTTCCCTCCAATTGAGCTGTGACCAGCTGACATTTTCACAGTATTTAATAAAAGCCACTCTTGATTAGCAAGGCCTTACCACAATCTTTTTATTTATTCACTGTGGCAGAAAAGCATTAATTCATAGTAATTAATTAACAAGTGGTGGAGGGCCACAGCACAGCTGCCTCCTCTGGGAGAGAGGCTGGTGGGAGGAGGCAAAAGGAACAGACTCCTTGGCCCTGATTAGATGCAGTCCATTCTCAGCCCTCCCCATGACACTTTTACTGTCTAATGATAGCCTGCTAACGCTACAGTGGAGTACCTGTTTTTACTTCACATTGGAACTAGACTCGTGTTACTGTCTGCAGCATCAGCTCCCATTATTGTTACCACACTGCCTAGCTAGCTCTTTAGTGGTTTAATAAGGATACACAATCAAAACATCTAGAATAGGCTCTAACTTTGGGATACACATCTTTTTTTTAATCAACTGTTATATACTGAATGTATCAATTAATACCTGATAATTCAACTTAGATTACAGTGGCTACATTGGCCATTCCTTTGAGTCAAATCAATAAGGTGAAAGAGTCAATATCGCCATCAGTCTCCCAACGCTCAATTTCTGCTCCATGTTGTGATTCTGTTTTTGTTTTTATCCTTCTTCCCTTCTCATGTCCTCTGTCTTTGGCTGTCACTTGATTTTAGTCAGAGGGATAAGCTGCTCTCTTTTATCCACACTTCATCCTTTTCTCTTTTATCACCTCATCTTGATTCTCCCTCTCTCACATCCCCCTCTCCTTCCAGTTGGCTGGCCATAGAGCTGCCGTTTATGAAAACAGTTTAGACTTGAAAGCAGTGAGATGGAGGGAGTGGAGAGATGTGCAGGATGCTGTTAGACAGTCTGCAGGTTCCCTCTCTCTCTCTCTCTCTCTCTCTCTCTCTCTCTCTCTCTCTCTCTCTCAGATAGCTCGTCTGTCACTCTCAAAGCCATGTCTGGCGTTTGGCATTCCATCAGCAGCTAATTGTCTGCCAGCTACTTTTAGATGCTGGCTAAAGACCTAGTAAATTTAAACTTGCTTACATGTCAGAAAGTTATTTTCTCACAGAGGAGGCAGCGAAGCCGGTAAATGAACAAAGTGAAGCCAGGGTAAATCATTATAGAACTTCCCCAGCTCCCAGTTTAGAAGAGGCACAGGTCCATCACAGCTCAGACAGGCTGGGGAGAGTTGTGAGATGCTTTACATTGGTCTGATAAAATGAGATTCTCTGAAACATTGAACTTTCGATTCAGTGGTCATGCTCTAAATTCTATAAAACACATTGGGATTGTTCCGAATCAGATTGGTTAGTTATTAACATGTCATGTTGGTTTGTTCATTATTAGAACATGATTTTCTTCCCACTATTGTCTTTTTATTTGTTCAGTGTGTCTTTAGATACTGTTTGAGTATTCATTTTCTTACAAATAAGTGGCACAACACAAGCATTCCTGTCAGTGTTGTGTTGTGGGAGAGTTACGACATGTGGACTCTATCCAAATAAAAAAAGGACATATTTGACAAAAGCGATCACAAATGATGACTAAACAGTCAGCCTTAATGATCGGATCCTCTCAAAATATCATTTGTCTTCTCTTCCATCAATCAAATGTAAACAATACTTTAATATTCCAGAAACAACCATATTTGTGTGCATTTGTTTCTAACATGATATAATAGAACACAATAAAATATAATATCACTTTATAGTCATGTTAAAATAGATGAGGTCGAGTTATTTCCTGAAATGTCTGTCCCAACATAAATACATCTCTCCAGAACAGTGGCCATCTCATTCCATTCCTCCTACTCATGGTTCTCCTACTTTTAGCCATTACTGGGAATTATATAATAGCTCTGCATACATTACAGCAGTGAGACTGTTGTCTCCTCAAACCAAGCTAGCATGCAATATCCAGCTTTAGAGCTCAGTGTTCTAATCATCATAGACTTTGGTCAAACCATAAATCATTATTGACAAAAGCATTAGTATGGCAAAAAAAACATGAATTTGTAATGTTTAAATGTTCAGTGAAAACGAATGCATGTTGATCATAACCAGAGGTATGAGTCTGTGGCCCAGCAGGAGTGTAACACCACTGATTAGCTGATTGTTTTTTGCTGATAGCCACTAATTTGCTGTTGCTGGTATTAGTCACATAATCAGCCCCTCTGACACTGTGTGACATTGGGGATATTGACAAAATATGTTTTCAACCTTCCCTTGAATAAAATGTTTGAATGTATAAATAATGACGACTACAGCCGCATGTCCATTGAACCTTATATTTATGGGCCTACGCAAGAAAGTGCAATTCCTAAATGATAGAGAAATCCATTAAAGTAGCAATAAAATTGCAAATGCCTTTCCCTTTGCTGTTTTGCTTCCTTTCAGTACAGGCAAAGGGAACGCGTTGCTCTCACCAACTGTGTGCAAGCCTCTGGCTCACAAATACATTGCAATGTGATACGGAACACATTTCCCCATCCAATTCCTCCCTGCTGCGATGGTGAAAACACTCAGTGAGATCCACCTTTTTCAATTACACCAAGAGGGGACAGCCTAGAGGGAGTGGGAGTCTTAAGGACAGGTCTCTCTCCCAGATCTCAGGCCGCATTAAAATGTATTGGCAGCAGCGGATATTAAAGAGGAATCTGCCGAATTAATCGGCGGGATGCTCAGAGAGGAATATCCATGTGGAGACGCTCACACACTTACAGAAAAGGCTGAGGGGGGAACAACATTATGAAAACGCACAAACATACCAGGGGATGTAATAAACCCTTAAAAAGCCTGTGAAAGGAGGCCTTAAGAATACATTCAAATAGAATACCAATAACAGCCATAGGGAAATAGCATACAGTACAAGCAGACCGATATAGGGGCAGCAGGTAGCCTAGTGGTTAAGAGAGTTGGGCCATTACCAAAAGGTTGCTGGTTTGAATCTCCGTGCTGACTAGGTGAAAAATATGTCAATGTGCCTTCAAGCAAGGAGCTTAACCCTAATTGCTTCTGTAAGTGCTCTGGATAGTGACTTAAATGTAAATAAGAGCAGCTACACAATGACATACAGTAGAAGCAGATCTAAGAACAGCTAGCACCATAATAACCTTCACTAATGGCATTGTTCAGTCCCACTAGCAGGAGCTCCCTGATCCCAGTAGCTAGCAGGAGGTGCTCCATGGTAAAGGTTATGAGCCTCCAGTCATGCCTCCTCATGGTGTGCTATAATCAGTTCACTGTGTGATAAGGGTGTTTGGTGTGTGATCACTCAAAAACCCTGTTGTGAATGGAGATCGGAAACACCAGGACCCTTATGAGTAATGGGCAGAACCGGGTCCCTTCTCCCGCTCATGCCTCTCCACCCCACCTATCCTGACCCAGCTAACCTCGGAGGATGAAGCTGCAGCACACTAGGAGGGAGAGGAGACAGAGTTTGATGCTCCCTTCTGGCTCCCTGATTCACAGCTGGTCATTTGTTTTGCTTTATGTAACACCGTGTGGTGTCCCTGATCACCTTAAACATGTACACCAGTGTGTGAAACAAACCACACAGCACAGCCAGTCAGCCAGTCAGCCAGTCAGCCAGTCAGTCAGCCAGTCAGTCAGTCAGTCAGCCAGCCAGTCAGCCATTCAGTCAGTCAGTCAGTCAGTCAGCCAGTCAGCCATTCATCCCTTCCCTCGGCTCCTAATCAGGTTAGATTGCTCCACAACATCATCTGTGTCCTCAGTCCCCTGACTGACCAGGGGAAGGGAATTACACCTCCCCAGGTAGCCTCCAGATGGGAGAGAGGGCCCTGCCAGTCAGAGTGCTGGAGGAAGATGAAGAAATCCCTTTGGGGTAGCCTAGATTGAAAAGCAAGAAAATCTCCCCCAAATCAAAGCGGTGACCCAGCTCAGATTGTTGGGGAGATTAAAAGTCCAACTTTATTATACTTTTCATTTTTCAAAGTTTCTGTGATTGATTCTTGCCCTAAACCCTTTTTAAGTGTGGTGACATCACGCTACACAAGGTACTGTGTCAGTCCCCATTACATTAGCACTGTGAATGAATACAAGGTTCATAGTTCAACCGGTATACCCCATCTTAGTATTGCATTTTCATGCACGTGAATTGAGGCCTTGTGTTACTACTGTATGTTAGATACACCTGTATTACAGACACTACATCCCCCTATGTTAACGTCATGGATTTAATCCGCTCTCTTGGACGACTGATAAATGTAATACGTTGTCATTTTATAGGTAATGGTTCTAAACGAGGGGCGACTTGAATTGTATATGTGGGTGTTATCTACACCATAATGTCTGCATCATGTTAGAACAGTAAAACCCAGGTGAAGGCTCCATAAATAGTGTGTATCATTTAAATAGGTACTGTATGTGTTTGTTCTATGAGCAACCCTGTGAAGGTCACAGTCAAGCTTTGTAGTAAAACTTTACAGGATGAGAGAAGCTCCACAGTGTCGAGGCCTTGGTCCATAATTGCTCGCTACCCTTTTACTTAGCGTGGTGAATGGAGAGGTGTGCTGTGCATATGTGTGGCTCAGTACTCTTGGTGATTCAGACGATGTTGTGTGATCAGTTGGAAGCACTGACCAGGCTTGTCCTACATTATTCTCTGCAGGGCCACAGATGGGATCTCACTGTTATGGCTTTTGTTGTCTCCACGCTCGTTCGTTGTTCTCTCTTTTATGGTCCCAATCTCCCTGGTCTGTTCTGCACAGGCCCTCCGATTGTCTGAGCGAACAAAACGGCGCTCCCATGTGATCGCTCTCATTGAACCAGCGGCACTGTATGAAAATATGTACTCTGGCATTCAGGCACAGGAAAGGGTAGTCGTGTTCAATACATGGCGGAAAACAAATGGAAACACATTGAAAAATACTGTCGAGTTGCCAAGGACTTTAGAGTGCTTCCACGTTTTTGTCAGGGCTTTTGTCTCTTGCTCATAAAGAATAACACCCCTCTTATTGTCTCTGTCTCTGGACGCCAGAGCAGGGAGTCAGCCTGCTGGTATAGAGAGTAATAGGACAGACAGGTGGGGACATATGCTGGCGCAGACATGACCCTAGACTTCCTCTCCATCGTTCTCTCAGTTTACCCACCGCTGAGACACATCTGGGTCCAGGTGGCATCCAAACATGTTGTCAGCAAGTCACGGTGACTGCTTTAATGGACACAGCCATTCTAACTGACAAGATGGGAAAACAGACATGGCAGTGTCTCACTCAGCCTCTTTATCTTGTGTTTACCGACCACTGTTTCATTGATTACAAAGAGGCCTAGTCGGCCCTGTGCTCAGATGGCCTGCATCTGAAGGCTGTCGTCGCTTCATGATTTCTACTCCTAAAATAGACCAAGATTAAACACTCTCATTTTGGCTCTTTTTCTGTCCTTTCATGCGCGCACGTACAAGCAAACGCACACATGCACACACACTGTACAGGGGAGGTTTCTTAAATAACAGATAAAAGTTGTTTTGTATGAGTCCTAATTAGTTTCACTCCCCAGACGTGCCAGCACATTTTTAATTGACAACACAGCAGATTGCACACCAGAAATCGGGCTTCTCTTCTCCTCTGAGACTTTGGGAGTTACACAACATTTTCCAGGTACATCCTTAAAACAGGTTGGTGGGATGAGAATTCCGTTTGTTTAGGGATGACAGGTGGTGAAAGAAGGGATGAGTCAGAAGAGTTATGAGTATTATCTGGAAGAGGAGGGACGGTGAACCCACCATAAGTTGAAGTGAGAAGTGCACTCATGCTTAATTAACACAGAGTTCAAGAACTACTGGCTTCATCCATTACAGAGACGGCCAGACGGAAGCTCCTTTAATTGGGGATGTGGAGAAAAAAAAACAATTGAGCTGGATAGATGGGTCATGTGTTAAGGTCAACATATTTCATAGAAAAATCCAATCCTCCCCGTACAGCAAGATTAACTTAGTCACGGTTTCATTTTCCACTTGTGTGCCCCAAGATAATGAGTTTAGAGTTCAAGCTATAATTCCTAAATTCTCAATTCTCTTCTCCCACTCATTGTATTTCTGAATTGGTTCCGGTTTTAGAAATGACTTAAGCCTTTTCATGTAGACGGTAATGTAACTTGAAGGTGGGTTGTACTCAGGTAAATGGAGGAGGTATGGATTTCTTCATTTTCTCATGATTGATCTCAACATTATGGTATTGTCTTCGTTTTCTATACATTGACATAAACCAACATATCCATCCAGCAAGGTATCAAATACTGTATATTCACCAATCCATTTACACTATCTAATGAAACAAAGTCTAATGGAATAATAAGTACCACTCTCAAAATAGATAGAAAAAAGTGAATTCATATTCCATGGTGTTATTTTAATAATAATAATAATAATAATGTTTAAGAAGTATGCCTGTCTAAATCCACTGGCAGAGCTGTTCCACGTTGTTAAAAATGCCTCCACATCCATAGACTAACCAATTCTAAATCCCAATTCATCTAATTGTACCTCAGAGTGCTAATAAATATTGTTATGAATAATTCAAGCCATGAGTGGGCTGATGACACAAAAACTGGTGCACTGAGCTGAATTCAAAGCACTTCAAAATAGGAAAGTGGAAAGTGGACTACATTTTCTTGAAATCTGAATGAATTAAAGTTGCATTGAAAGGGAATACAATTGGCACCTTCAAATTACATCCCAAGTTCAAGAACATTGGGAAATGGCGGCACTCCAAAAAAAAAAAAAGACAAAAAGATGTCACATCATTTTACCTTTTTATTTTCGTTCGGTAGTTATGCATTCATCATAGCATCAAGAGATAGCCAAAGCTATTGTTTTTTATGGATCTATCAATCCAAAGCATCTCTCGTTGTGAGAGCATTTTAGGGAGTTTGGTAGCCACGAGGCTAAAGTATTGGCCCAGTAACCGAAAGGTCACTGGTTAACACCATGGCCGACAAGATGAAATATCTGTCACTGTGCCCTTAAGCAAGGCACTTAACCCTAATTGCTCCAGGGTTGCTATACAATGGTGACCCTGGCCGTGACCCCACTCCCCACTTGTGTGCAACAGGACAAATATAAACACCCTCCAGATAATAAGTAAGGGTCTATGTGTTCTATGGAAAAATGGCGGGCTAGCTGACTGGAACGCATTGTGCTGAGCTGATTATCCCTTTTCTACTATGGCTATAATTACATACATTTGCCACTAGAAATGTGTTCATTTTCCGCTATAAATGTGTTCAACATCCACTGAAGTAGCTAGCAAGTTTACTAGATAACTACAGTAGGCGCCTTGGTAACCAAACAAACAGACCTGTAGTTTAGCTAACTAAACCATCAATCCTAGCGTGTTATTATGAAAATCAAATTCAACAATTCCAATGTTTTTAATTCTACTTTTGTTTTCATAAGCAGCTCAAACAAAAAAGTGTACGAGTAAACTATAGCCATTGAATATTACCATGCTGATATACCGGCATGCATTATAGGGAAATAATCCATGTTCTAGGACAGTGTTTCCCAACCCTGGTCCTCCAGTACCCCAACAGTACACAAACCCTGGTCCTCCATTACCCCAACAGTACACCAACCTTGGTCCTCCAGTACCCCAACAGTACACCAACCCTGGTCCTCCAGTACCCCAACAGTACACCAACCCTGGTCCTCCATTACCCCCAACAGTACATCAACCCTGGTCCTCCAGTACCCCAACAGTACACCAACCCTGGTCCTCCATTACCCCAACAGTACACCAACCCTGGTCCTCCATTACCCCAACAGTACACCAACCCTGGTCCTCCAGTACCCCAACAGTACACAAACCCTGGTCCTCCATTACCCCAACAGTACACCAACCCTGGTCCTCCAGTACCCCCAACAGTACGCCAACCCTGGTCCTCCAGTACCCCAACAGTACCCCAACCCTGGTCCTCCAGTACCCCAACAGTACACCAACCCTGGTCCTCCAGTACCCCAACAGTACACCAACCCTGGTCCTCCAGTACCCCAACAGTACACCAACCCTGGTCCTCCAGTACCCCAACAGTACACCAACCCTGGTCCTCCAGTACCCCAACAGTACACCAACCCTGGTCCTCCAGTAGCCCAAACGTACACCAACCCTGGTCCTCCAGTACCCCAACAGTACACCAACCCTGGTCCTCCAGTAACCCAAACGTACACCAACCCTGGTCCTCCAGTACCCCAACAGTACACCAACCCCAGTCCTCCAGTACCCCAACAGAACACATTTTCATTGTAGCCCTGGACAAACACATCTCATTCAGCTCAATGAGGTTTTAATGATTAGTTGACAAGTTGAATGTGTTTGTCCAGGCTTACAATAAAAATATGTACTGTTGGGGGTACTCGAGGACCAGGGTTTGTAAACATAACTCTAGAATGCCCTTCAAGCCAATCAGAAACAAGTATTCAACAATATCATGGTATAATTAAGCAATAAGGCCCGAGGGGGTGTGGTATATGGCCAATATACCACGGCTAAGGGCTGTTCTTAGGCATGGCACAATGCTGTTCTTAGCCCTGTTATATTGGCCATATACCACAATCCCCCGAGGTGCCTTATTGCTATTATAAACTGGTTACCAATGTAATTAGAGCAGTAAAAATAAAGTTTTTTTTATTCCCGTGGTATACAGTCTGATATACCACAGCTGTCAGCCTATCAGCAATCAGGACTCGAACCACCCCGTTTATAATAAAAAAAGAATGGTTGCCACCTCTGATGGAAGTGACCTGTTCCAGGTACAGTACACAAAGAGCAAAGAGAACAGTAGGCGGTGTTTGGCTTTTAAGTAGTGTTTTTCCATAGCATATTTAATATTGTCAGTGCATATCGCCTTTTTGTGTTCAGATATAAAAAACATTTTTGAAACATCTTTTTGTTTGGCCCACATGTCTTTGACCACAGGGGCATGTAAGCATATACAATTAATGAATTGTTTCTGGTAGAACTTTTGGCCTGTAAGAGGGTGAGTGAAGAATTTACAGTTTGCCGTGTTGTTACGTTAAGCACACCTTCCTCTCTTATAGTTTCCTTGTAGTGTTAACCAGTTTGAACAGTCAGGCTTTTGGAAAGGATGGATCAACCAAATCCTCAGAGAGGTGGATGCATAACCTGGCAAAGGAGAGAAATGGGGGAATATTTTTTATACAACTCTCATTCAAATGCATCAGTAATAGCACAACACGTGAAATGGTCGTATAAGGACAGTTGGTTCCAGGCATGGCTATAACCAAATTTATTTTGCATTGGATTATAAGCTTTATTCTGTTTACAAATGGTCTACGACAACAACTTATCAGCTTATCAGGCCCAATGTAGTTGGCTTATTGTATTTTCTAAATTCTCATGAATACTATTTGGCTCTTTGAATGTTGACTTGTTATTTAGAAAATATTCTAGTGAACCCAGGGCTTAGATTCTTAATTACGGTACCATAGATACTGTATCAGCAGACACTGCATCTCAGCATTATGTTGTTAATGCTTTCCTAACTAGTCTCATTGTAGACATACACCCCCTGCTGTTGGCCTTACCAACCACCCAGCACAGATAAGTTACGACTACCGCATCTATCTGACAGCATAATGGAATAACCTATCCCCCACTGAACCAATTCCGCAGCTTGGTAGCCATTTTAAGAAAATAACTATATTTCTAAGCATAAATGTTAATTTGTCACATGCATATACATTCGAATGTCACCCATGTTCCAGTGAGCGGGGCCCTTTTTAACCTGCTTTATGGCTGGCGGGTCCACAGGGGACTGGTGGGGATCAGGCACAGTGCTGCAGCCCCACTAGCAGCATACCAAGGCTGTCTGCCTGCCTTCCTGCATGCATAGTGCTGCTGTACTGTACTGTGCTGTTCCACTACTGAGCTCCACTAATGGCCATGGCTCAGACCAGGCCTCATTAAGACAAACTGACACCAGGAAACGGGCCCGTGGTGGGCGTGATTAGATTAAAAGTTCAGACAAGCCTTTGGTCTGTGTAATTTGTGGGAGCTCGGTGATACACAAATAAACAAACGCGGAGCACTTTAAAAACAGCCCCCTTAATTAGCTTGTTAAGACTTGGGGTTGTAAGTAATATCAGCATGGTGGCCTTTGGTTAGTACTGTACTGTAACCAGGCAGAGAGAGAGGCTGAGAGACAGGGAGAGAGGAAAGGAAGGATGGGAGAAGAGGAAGAGAAAGGTCTGAGGTAAGAAAGATCTGAGGTAAGAGTTGCTTAGTGAATAGTCTTGTTAGTTAAATATGGGTATTTGTCAACAGGAGATAGAGGGTCATTGGGAGTGCCAAGCTCCAATTCCTGTTGATGTTGGAATAGGTTTGAAATGTTTCAGAAAGTAAAAATAGATATATATATGCTAATGAGATATGGAACAAGCTGTTATATGATGCCAGCATGTGACATCCTCATTCTTACCAATCACCAAAATGGCTGGTCCCAATCCAAGTATTATGGGTGTTTCTGCAGGCGGCCTGCAGCACAAGATTTCGCTTTACGCTGATGATGTCTTGCTCTACATATCCAACCCTGAGAAATCCCTCCCATTTTAGACACAATTGCTCAGTATGTCAAGTTTTCAGGTTATAAGATCAATTTGAACAAATCCACTGTCTGCCCTCTCAATATTACACTCACCAGCTCTATGAAGACACTATGTCCATATTCATAACACCAGATCTGAATAGCCTTTTCAAGAAAAATTATCTTCCACTCCTGGATTGAATCAAGAACGATCTCCAAACCTGGATCTCCCTCCCAATTAGCTTAATAGGAAGAATTAATGTAATCCGTATGAACATCCTCTCTAGACTGAACTATTTATTTCAGATGCTCCCATACTGTCTCCCAGTTTCCTTTTTCTTTTTTTCCAATTTAAAGTTTTCAATCAACCAACAAAGCACATTCCACATTCACAGATGTGACAGGCTTTAAAAACACATTCCACATTCACAGATGTGACAGGCTTTAAAAACACATTCCACATTCACAGATGTGACAGGCTTTAAAAACACATTCTACATTCACAGATGTGACAGGCTTTAAAAACACATTCTACATTCACAGATGTGACAGGCTTTAAAAACACATTCCACATTCACAGATGTGACAGGCTTTAAAAACACATTCCACATTCACAGATGTGACAGGCTTTAAAAACACATTCCACATTCACAGATGTGACAGGCTTTAAAAACACATTCTACATTCACAGATGTGACAGGCTTTAAAAACACATTCCACATTCACAGATGTGACAGGCTTTAAAAACACATTCTACATTCAC
The DNA here is from genome assembly GCF_002021735.2 of Oncorhynchus kisutch. Taxonomy (NCBI): domain Eukaryota; kingdom Metazoa; phylum Chordata; class Actinopteri; order Salmoniformes; family Salmonidae; genus Oncorhynchus; species Oncorhynchus kisutch. Next base: position 79,991,497 of record NC_034179.2, on the reverse strand, counting down.
AGATGTGACAGGCTTTAAAAACACATTCCACATTCACAGATGTGACAGGCTTTAAAAACACATTCTACATTCACAGATGTGACAGGCTTTAAAAACACATTCTACATTCACAGATGTGACAGGCTTTAAAAACACATTCTACATTCACAGATGTGACAGGCTTTAAAAACACATTCCACATTCACAGATGTGACAGGCTTTAAAAACACATTCCACATTCACAGATGTGACAGGCTTTAAAAACACATTCTACATTCACAGATGTGACAGGCTTTAAAAACACATTCTACATTCACAGATGTGACAGGCTTTAAAAACACATTCCACATTCACAGATGTGACAGGCTTTAAAAACACATTCCACATTCACAGATGTGACAGGCTTTAAAAACACATTCTACATTCACAGATGTGACAGGCTTTAAAAACACATTCCACATTCACAGATGTGACAGGCTTTAAAAACACATTCCACATTCACAGATGTGACAGGCTTTAAAAACACATTCCACATTCACAGATGTGACAGGCTTTAAAAACACATTCCACATTCACAGATGTGACAGGCTTTAAAAACACATTCCACATTCACAGATGTGACAGGCTTAAAAAACACATTCCACATTCACAGATGTGACAGGCTTTAAAAAAAGAAAAAGGTAAAATAATAATAATACATTTGAAAAAATAAAAAATAAAAATACAGTTCAAATGAATGATAAAGTCAAATAAAAGCATTTATTTTTCTTAATCTATTTATTTTCCTTGGTGCATATATATATATATACATACATACGTACATACATACACACACACACACACACACACACGTACTCAAAAAAATATATATAAAAAATAAAATAAAAAATACATACCACTTGCAGCAGCACTATCAAGGTTCTTATCAGCTATTTCAAGCATTCGCTGAGACGAAGGGCCAATAATTCGTTTTTAGGTTTTACAGTACCTTACACAACATGTATCTGCGCATTTCCCTAGTCACCCCGTTCACTCTGTCCAGTTTGAAATATAGTTGAATAGTGGAGACCAGAGTCTATCAAACTTGGGCTGTCTCTTGTGGAGGTCATAAGTGAGCTTTTCAAGAGGAAGAAAGTCAACAATCTGGTCAATCCACATTTTAAATGTAGGAGAGGTATTAGAGGCCCACAATGGAAGAATACATTTCTTAGCAAAGTATGTAATAGTCATAAGCAAATTTTCTCTGTCAGGATCAACAACAAAGTCCTGCTGGGCATTAAGAAGATAGATACATGGGGTCATATCAAACTGTACCTCTAGTATTTTCTGTGCAGCAGTATGTACAGTATGTCCAGAATCTGGCAATCTCTCTACAGCTCCAAAATACATGCATATAGGTTCCACTTTCAAAGGTACATCTTTTACAGTTAGGAGACATATCTGTTTTCATTCTATGGAGTCTCAAAGGAGTATAATAAAAATTTTACAAAAATTTGCACTGGTAGAGGAGCAGTATACCCTGTCGCAAACCTCCGCCCATAACTCATCACTGATAGTCAGACCAAGGTCCTTTTCCCAGATTATTTTCAAAGGAGTAAAGGAGGAGCTTCCTTTCTCAGAAAGGAGTCTATAGATGTAAGATATTTTGCCTTTAATGGATTGTGCTGTGACAAGAAGGGTTTCAACTTCATTCAACTGAGTTCTAAACCTCCTCTTGGCGGTAAATGAGGAAATTACATGTCTAATTTGAAGATATTAAAAAAAAAAATGGAATCTTGGCACATCGAATTCACTGCAGAGCCCTTGAAAGGATTTCAGTGTATTGGTTTTCTGATGAAATAGGTCTGAAAAGGTCCTGATTCCTAGAGTATGCCAAAGATTAAAGTTGGCATCCCTCAGGGCTTTTGGCAAGTCTGGGTTGCCTACTATAGGTGAGTGAGAACATATTTGAGAGGAAATGCCCAGGTATTTCTTACAGTCCCTCCACGCTAGTAGGGTGCTGTAAATCACAAAGGTTTTGGCTATGTTGCCCACTTCACTAAAGTTATTAATGAATATAATTGAGCTTAAGGGCAATGAACCACAGGATTGGGATTCTATCTGAATCCACGTTGACTCTTGTCTGTTTGTGATCCATGTTAGCATGTTGCGGATTTGGGCAGACCAGTAGTACAATTGAAGGGAGGGAAGGGCAAGACCACCCTTAGATTCAGGTTTCGATAGAGTGGAAAACTTGATCCTAGGTTTTTTATTGCCCCATATAAATTTGGTTTGGTTAGTTGTTTTGAAGAAGGAAACTGGGAGATAGCATGGGAGGATCTGAAATAAGTAGTTCAGTCTAGAGAGGACGTTCATACGGATTACATTAATTCTTCCTACTAAGCTAATTGGGAGGGAGATCCAGGTTTGGAGATCGCTCTTGATTCGATCCAGGAGTGGAAGATAATTTTCCTTAAAAAGGCTATTCAGATCTGGTGTTATGAAGATCCCGAGGTATTGAAACCCCTGTGTTTTCCATTGGAAAGGACAAAGTGTCTTCATAGAGCTGGTGAGGGTAATATTGAGAGGGCAGACAGTGGATTTGTTAAAATTGATCTTATAACCTGAAAACTTGCCATACTGAGCAATTGTGTCTAAAATGAGAAGGAGGGATTTCTCAGGGTTGGATATGTAGAGCAAGACATCATCCGCGTAAAGCGAAATCTTGTGCTGCAGGCCGCCTGCAGAAACACCCATAATACTTGGATTGCTCCTTATCAGCTCTGCCAGAGGCTCCGCCCCCAACAAGTAGAGCAGCGGGGACAGCGAGCACCCTTGTCTTGTGCCCCGTTCCAGAGGGAATCTGTCAGAGTTCAGTCCATTAGTAGTCACCATGGCATTTGGATGAGAGTATAGTGATTTGATCCATTTAATAAAATTTGGGCCCATATTGAACTTTTCTAAGACTGAAAACAGAAAGCTCCACTCCATCCTGTCAAACGCCTTCTCAGCATCCAGTGAAGCCAGCAGGATAGGGGTCTTCTGTGCGTTTACTTGATCAATAATATCAAAAAGACGGCAATGTTCTCAGAAGAGTATCTGTCTCTAATAAATCCAGTTTGGTCCGCTTTTATTATTTTGGGAAGAAGAGTGTTTAGTCTTTTGGCGAGCAAGTTGGTAATTATTTGATAGTCAATCCAACAAGCTTATGGGCCGAAAGGACGAGCAGGATAGGGGGTCCTTGTCCTTTTTTAGCAACACTGTAATGCGAGCTGTGTGCATTGAGTCTGGGAGAACTCCGTTTTTGCAAAAATCCTCCAGCATTGGCATGAAGATGGGGCTGAGCTGGGGCCAAAAAGCTTTGTAGAACTCTCTGGGGAATCCATCTGGGCCTGGGGACTTATTAGGTGGCATGGAGGTAATTGCCTCCAGGATCTCCTCAGGAGTGAAGGGGGAGTTGAGATCTTCTTTGTCGGTCTCTGATAGTTTAGGTAGCGAGATTCCCTCTAGAAAAGAGTGGAGTTCTGCCTCCGTGTCTCTCAGAGGTATATAGTTTGCAGTAAAAATCATGAAAAGTTCAATTGATCTGTGTGTGTGACCTCGTCCTCTGCTGTTCGGATAGCCATGATTGTACGCTCTGACTGCTCCTTTTTTAATTGGTAAGCAAGCAATCTACTGGGCCTATTGCTATACTCATGGTATTTCTGTTTAGTAAAGAAAACTTTTTTTTTTATCTCCCGAGTGTAGTCCAAATTCAGTTTGGCTTTGGCTGCTTTAAGGTGACTCCAGGAGGTGCTGTCTAGGGATTGTTTATGCATTCCAGCTCCCTCTCAAGATCTAGCCTGTGTGCTTCCATTGCTTTTTTCTTAGAGGAAGCATATGCAATTAGATTACCTCTTAGTGTGGCTTTAGCAGCGTCCCACATTGTGGCCGGAGAAACAGGAGAATCTTTATTGTCTTGTGTGTAGTTGTCTATCCATGTAGTTACCAATGTATGGAACACGTCATTTGATAGCATGGAGGTGTTGAATTTCCAGCTCTTTGACCTCGGGATGTTTTTGCAGAGGTCAAAGCGGAGGTGGACAAAGGCGTGATCTGAAAGTGCTACGGGTCCGATTGTACAAGTGGCTGAATTTATGAAACTCTTTGGGATAAAAATGTTATCTATACGGGAGTAGGTGTTATGGACATTAGAGTAGTATGTATAGTCCATAGATGAGCTATTAGTCTCTCTCCAGATATCTATCAGTCCCATCTCTTTAGCAAGAGAGTGCAACATCTTTGCAGATCTAGGATTTGTGGTGGGGACTTGAGATGATTTGTCTAGGGTTGGGTTAAGGGTACAATTAAAATCTCTGGCCACCAGGCCAAAGGAGACACAATGCTCATTGAACAGGGTTATAATTTTTGACATGAAGGCAGGAGTATCTGTGTTAGGGGCGTATATGTTTAATATAGTAATTGGTTGACCATATAGTGACCCAGTTATCAAAATAAATCTCCCCTCTGGATCAGATATGTTTTTGTCAATTATGAATGGAACATTTTTATGGATAAGTATGGCTGTGCCTCTACTGTTTGATTTGAAAGATGAGAAATACACCTGTCCCACCCAAGCACTGCGGAGTTTGGCATGTTCAGCATCACAGAGGTGTGTCTCTTGTAATAGCGCGATGTCTGCTTTTTCCTTCTTTAGAGCACATAGTATCTTTTTTCGTTTTATTGCATGCCCTAGACCATGGCAGTTCCATGTCAATAGATTTAAGGTACTAGTCATCGTCATCGAGCAGTAATTGAACTTTAGTGCAAGTCATCTCTGGGTAAAAGTGGATAGTAATTACAGCTGCGTTCACATAAAAGGAAAATAAATGGTGTACATAAAATAAATCTCTGAACACCCCAGCCGAGTTCCCAAACAACTCGACACATCCCGTTGGATCTATTACCCCCCCCCCGCTCAGTCTCAATTCTGTGTTCCGAATAAAACAAAAACCGGGAACAGTTAGCAACGCACAACGTCTCCCTCTCCCCACCAAAGAAATGCCTCATCCTCTCCACCCCGCATTGAGTAAATAACACAGTTGCCCTCGTCCAGACCACAGTAAAAGAGGGGAGAAAAATAAAATCAATAGCCCAGCCTACATATACCTCCCCCAAGGAACATAGGGAACCCCAAGTAATAATAGCAACAAAAAAAAAACAGGGAAATAAAAGTAGGCTGAAACATTAGTAGGCCTAGGTTAGGCTATACAGCCCATCCCTCTCAGTTAAAGGAAAATAAATATAGATTGGACGGCTATAATGACATTTAGGGGGTGGGTCTCTGGATATCGGCTATATGTCGTCTTACCTCCTTTAGTAATGGCATTAATCGCATTTAGTCATTGGTCTGTTTCTCATTGGCCATGATTGTCTTTCAAAAAACGTTTTGCCTCTTCGGGAGTTTTGAAGTGTCGCAAGGCTCCTTGGTGAAGAATCCTGAGCTCGTTTGGGTATTTGATTCCCCTGAAGATGCCTCGGTCAATGGAGTATTTCTTCACTTCGTCAAATTCTCGGTGCTTTTGGCGTATTCCAGCTGACAGGTCCTGGTGTAAAGCGAGTTTGGCGTTTTCCACTGTGATGGTGTTCTTTTTCGACGCCTGTAGGACTCGTTCCTTGTCGGTGAATCTCAGGAAACATATGGTGATTGGGCGCGGTGGTTGTCTGGCTGCTGGTGGGGGCCTCAGTGCTCGGTGAGCTCTCTCGAGTTCTATGGGCCTGTCGGTGGACATGTGGAGCCACTCGGGAAGTTTGTCTTGCAGGTAGCGGATAGCAGTGGCATGTTTCCCTCTTCTTTTTCGCCCAGATTGAATAGAACACAATTATTCCTTCGCCCCCTGTTTTCCAGGTCCTCAGTTTTCTCTTCCAGATGCTCGATTTTCTTTTTAGCATATGCTATTGTTTCCATGGCATCTGTCAATAAGTTTTCCATGGATAGGATTCGCCCCTCTGCCTCGTCCAGGCGCCCCGCGTTTATGGTTATCTTGTTGTTGATGTCAGGCAAAGCGTTTTCCAGGATTGTCACCTTGCCCCCTATCGCACTGAGCTGAGAGTTAATGGCATCTAGTTTAGTGTTTAGTTCTGTACGTTGGGATCTCAACTCAGAAAGGATGTCTTCGACAGAGTGCGAGGTTGGCATTCGTTGTGCCTCGGGGGGGAGTGGGTTCTCTTGCTCCTGGCTAATGGCGCTAGTTTTTTCTGAAGCTAGCTTCTTCTTGGAGGCTTTTTCCGTCATTAATACTCGAGTCCGGGTAAAAATGTCACCTGTAGTGTCGCCTTTTGTAGCCGCCATGACTTTTTCTTACTAAAGCTAAATGAGTTTGAACTTGGAGTGGAGGTAAGATTAGGAATTGGAAACTACTTTTGCGGAGCTCTTAGTTCATGCGGCCATCTCGTTCAAGGGTCACGTGATCCCCCCAGTTTCCTTTTTCAAAACAACTAACCAAAGCATCACCAAATTTATATGGGGCAATAAAAAACCTAGGATCAAGTTCTCCACTCTATCGAAACCTGAATCTAAGGGTGGTCTTGCCCTTCCCTCCCTTCAATTGTACTACTGGTCTGCCCTAATCAGCAAAATGCTAACATGGATCACAAACAGACAAGAGTCCACGTGGATTCAGTTAGAAGCCCAATCCTGTGGTTCATTGCCCCTAAGCTCAATTATATTCATTAATAACTTTAGTGACGTGGGCAACATAGCCAAAGCCTTTGTGATTTACAGCCCCCTACTAGCGTGGAGGGACTGTAAGAAATACCTGGGCATTTCCTCCCAAATATGTTCTCACTCGCCTATAGTAGGCAACCCAGACTTGCCAAAAACCCTGAGGGATTTCCAACTTTAATCTTCGGCATACTCTAGGAATCAGGACCTTTTCAGACCTATTTCATCAGAAAACCACTACACTGAAATCCCTTCAAGAGCTCTGCAGTGAATTCAATGTGCCAAGATCCCATTTTTGTATTTTAAATATCCTCAGATTAGACATGTCATTTCCTCATTTACTTCCAAGAGGAGGTTTAGAACTCAGTTGAATGAAGTTGAAACCCTTCTTGCAACAGCACAATCCATTAAAGGCAAAATATCTTATATCTATAGACTCCTTTCTGAGAAAGGAGGCTCCTCCTTTACTCCTTTGAAAATAATCTGGGAAAAGGACCTTGGTCTGACTATCAGTGATGAGTTATGGGAGGAGGTTTGCGACAGCGTATACTGCTCCTCTACTAATGTAAAAATGAAAGAATCTAATTACAAATGTTTGTACAAATTTTATTATACTCCTTTGAGACTCCATAGAATGAAAACAGACGTCTCCTAACTGTAAAGATGTACCTCTGGAAGTAGAACCTATGTGCATGTATTTTGGAGCTGTAGAGAGATTGCCAGATTCTGGCAATACTAGATGTACAGTTTGATATGACCCTGTGTATCTATCTTCTTAATGCCCAGCAGGACTTTGTTCTTGATCCTGACAGAGAAAAGTTGCTTATGACTATTACATACTTTGCTAAGAAATGTATTATTCTATTGTGTGCCTCTAATACCTCTCCTACATTTAAAATGAGGATTGTCCAGATCGTTGACTTTCTCCCTCTTGAAAAGCTCACTAATGACCTCTACAATAGACAGTCCAAGTTTGATAGACCTTGGTCTCCACTACTCAACTATATTTCAAATTGGACAGAGTGAATGGGGAGATTAGGGAAATGAGCAGATACAGGTTGTGTAAGGTACTGTAAAACCTAAAAACCAATGATTTGCTTGTCGTCTCAGCGAAGGCTAGAAATAAAGAACCTTGATAGTGCTGCTGCAAGCTTTATATATATGTGTTTCTTTTTGAATTGTTCTTTGTGTGTATGTGTATGTACATGTATTATATGTAGTATATGTGTGTATGTGTATGTACATGTATTATATGTAGTATATGTGTGTGTGTGTATGTACATGTATTATATGTAGTATATGTGTGTATGTGTATGTACATGTATTATATGTAGTATATGTGTGTGTGTGTATGTACATGTATTATATGTAGTATATGTGTGTATGTGTATGTACATGTATTATATGTAGTATATGTGTGTGTGTATGTACATGTATTATATGTAGTATATGTGTGTATGTGTATGTACATGTATTATATGTAGTATATGTGTGTATGTGTATGTACATGTATTATATGTAGTATATGTGTGTATGTGTATGTACATGTATTATATGTAGTATATGTGTGTATGTGTATGTACATGTATTATATGTAGTATATGTGTGTGTGTGTATGTACATGTATTATATGTAGTATATGTGTGTATGTGTATGTACATGTATTATATGTAGTATATGTGTGTGTGTGTATGTACATGTATTATATGTAGTATATGTGTGTATGTGTATGTACATGTATTATATGTAGTATATGTGTGTATGTGTATGTACATGTATTATATGTAGTATATGTGTGTATGTGTATGTACATGTATTATATGTAGTATATGTGTGTATGTGTATGTACATGTATTATATGTAGTATATGTGTGTATGTGTATGTACATGTATTATATGTAGTATATGTGTGTATGTGTATGTACATGTATTATATGTAGTATATGTGTGTATGTGTATGTACATGTATTATATGTAGTATATGTGTGTATGTGTATGTACATGTATTATATGTAGTATATGTGTGTATGTGTATGTACATGTATTATATGTAGTATATGTGTGTATGTGTATGTACATGTATTATATGTAGTATATGTGTGTATGTGTATGTACATGTATTATATGTAGTATATGTGTGTATGTGTATGTACATGTATTATATGTAGTATATGTGTGTGTGTGTATGTATGTGTGTGTATGTATGTGTGTGTGTATGTGTGTGTGTGTGTATGTATGTGTATGTATATATATAATTTTGTTTTAAAAAACAACTATTATTGTTTTTTTTATTTTTTTAAGCCCGTCATATCTGTGAATGTGGAATGTGTTTTTTAAGCCTGTCATATCTGTGAATGTGGAAAGTGTTTTTAAAGCCTGTCACATCTGTGAATGTGGAATGTGTTTTTAAAGCCTGTCACATCTGTGAATGTGGAATGTGTTTTGTTGGTTGATTTGAAAAACAAGAAAACGTGATAAAACTTTAAATTGAAAAAAGAAATGGCTGGTCCAAAATGCCACATGTCCCCTCAGCCACGGTCACAAACAGCAGTACTGTGAAAGCAGAACCTGCGTTTACTCTACAGTACACAAATGTTGCTCCAGTAGCTAGATAACTGAGCTTCATAAAGGTCATTATTGGATAATTTCCACACAGGTTCATAACATCTATTTGATGGATGGTATTAATACTAAGCTCAACATTTCTGAAAAAGACACTAGCAGCTAAAGTACACTCCTACACATTTCTTTCCAAGTGATTAATATCCATTTATCGTCACGTTTGTCAAAAGCTGGGTGCTAGATGTATTTCTGCCTTTTTCTTTCACACTCCCCAGTCAGTGGCCTTCCCCATGTGATGATTCCAGCCATCTGGTAATCAGATTAAAGTGAAATTCCTCCCCTTTAATATTTCTCCTTTAAAGCTGTCATCTCAGACTGTCTGTCTGGAGTCAGAGTGAAAGGAAGGCAGTTAACCCTGTCTGTCTGTCTGTCTGTCTGTCTGGCTGGCTGTCTGTCTGTCTGTCTGTCTGGCTGTCTGTCTGTCTGCAGCGTTGTCATGGCTGCTCCACTGTGCTAGCTAGGCACACTGGCTCCATGTTCATGTGTCAGGTGGCGGGGATGTGTGTGTCTGAGAGTATCGTCTGGGTGATTTTCACTTCCCAAATGAGTGGCTGTCCTGTCACTCCGATGACTGAAAAGATCACGGCTGCACTGCTAAAGCACCTTGATGGGATAGAATAGAATGAAATTGTTTCACTTGCTTGCTATCAGGAGACCCCACTAGAGCTCACTTCTGCTCACAGCTTTTTGAAGCACGATGTGTAACAGGATTCATTTCCAATGCAGAGCAAAACATCCACCCTATATAAACCTGCGTTGCCTGCGTATGGAAAAACCCTGTGAGGTGGGAACCAACCGTCAGACAACGGAGGCGATTTTGAATTCCTTTTGGAACTCTGCCTCCTGCCACCCACGGTGCTAAATCAAAGGGCCAGGTTGGGCCCACTAGTTCCTGTGCAGGGGCTGTGCTGTGAAGCACAGGGGCCCCATGCCTGTAAGTGGGCCACTCTCTCTCTCTGTCTCTCTGCCTGGTCGGTCCAGGGGCCAGCCCAGAGCCCTGGAGAACACCGGAGGCGCCTCCACACTGCTCTAATCCCAAACAAACACACAGCCCACCAAACAAAGGGAGGAGAGGGAGGACAGGAGAGATGGAGGGAGGGAAGAGAACAAACAAAAACCAGAGAAGGAAAATTACAAAACAAAACATAAATATACAAATGCCCACTTGCCATATAGACACCTACTGTGTGCAGTACACAAACACACACATACTCTCAGACACAAACACAAACATACAGCGCCCGCGTATGTCCAAAACGCCAACACACTGGCAAACACACACTCATCTTATCAGCAAGCAGAGTGGGAGAGGGCCAGCCGGATCTTTCTTTCTTTCTTTCTTTCTCTCTCTCTCTCTCTCTCTCTCTCTCTCTCTCTCTCTCTCTCTCTCTCTCTCTCTCTCTCTCTCTCTCTCTCTCTCTCAGTGGTAATGTGGCGGAATGGGGTCGTTCTGTTTTGGCACTAAGACTTCCCACATGTCTCAGAAGCCCACTCCCACTGGCTGCCTGCATTACGGGGCCTCTTCCCTCCCACTGTGTCCTGCATGGCTCTGAATCATTACCTCTGACAAAGCCCTTTCTGTGTGAGCGATCACTGCTAGCGCCCAGCGACAAACACCCATGCCATCGCCCCTCTGGATAATTCAACCTGGACTCAAGGGTCGACTTTACATAGTAACCGTACATTTGTTCCACACCATTTAGTATAATATGTTACTTTTCATATGATATGCATTCATTTGTGGATCTCCATCATCCTTTTCAAAATTACATCCTCCAATTCATATGATATGTTACAAACTCCAATTTGTGCAATATGTTACGGACTGCCAATATGTGTGATATGTTATGAATTCCAATGTGTTGTGGTTAACATTAGCTAGATAGGTAACATTATCTAGGCTGGGGATTACGGGGTTAGGGTTAGAGTAAGGGGTTAAGGTTAGGGTTAGGATACTGTTATGATCGTTTAGAGATGGATTGGACCAAGGTGCAGCGTGGTAAGTGTACATCTTTCTGCAGGCTATACAGAGTTCTGCAGGCTATACAGCAACTAACAAAATCAAGATCCCACAACTGAAGGTGGGAAAGGGCTGCCTAAGTATGATCCCCAATCAGATACAACGATAAACAGCTGCCTCTGATTGGGAACCATACTAGGCCTACAAAGAAATAGAAACATAGATTTGCCCACCCAGGTCACACCCTGACTTAACCAAATAGAGAATAAAAAAGGCTCTCTCAGGTCAGGGCGTGACAGGTAAGTGTTAGCTAACATGCTAAGTAGTTGCAAAGTTGCTAATTAGATGAAGTGCTAAAGTTGTCCTTGATGTGATTCAAACACACAACTTTCGGCTTGCTAGACGTTTGCATTATACGCCTGACCAACCTCCTTACTTTCATTTTTGACTTAAGGAACCTACTGTCCTATGCAACCATACCAAACATAACATCATACTAATTGTAGGGGCACAAATTTAGATGTACTATGTTACATCTGGTCTATGAGGCCAGGCTGGATATTTACTAGTCTGTATGGAGATGACCTCCAGACTAGCTGCTGGTGGCTGCACACTATCATAGTTAGCATCAGCGGGACACGGTTAGCTTTCAATAGCTTCACAGCTGCAAAACACAGGCAAGGCAAGGACACTACTAGCATGGTTAGATTTAGGCTGTCATAACATGACCTCAATATGAATGAATAGTTAATTCATAAATAAATCCATGGTCCTTTATGCAACTGTGATTGTGCTTTATTAGCATGCTAGCATTAACATGCCACAAAGATGGAGGCAAAGCATGCTGTATTCTCGGGAGAGAGGTCTCTAAGCTGTGCTTGATTGGGTTGTGCTGTGGTGTGTCCTAGTAGCCCACTCCAGTCACCATCAACAACCCAGCCCCAGCTCTGTCCTCCAGGGCCCCCAAACATGACTTAATCAGACCAGCAACATACAGAAATAGCAGGAGGGCCACATGGTTCTACCATGACTACCAACTACCTCTTTTGGTACTTAAACAACATATGACTCTCCCCCATCCTGCCTCCCCATTCTTCACTTCTGGGCCTTGGTGCTATATTTGGGTTAAGACTTACGTAAGGTGACATATAGAGGTCAGCCTATGTGTGAGTGGGGCTGTATCTAACCACTACGTTCAATTTAGTTCTGTGAAGCGGCAAGCGGTTCGGTGGCAGAATAAATGTATCTTTTCCCATGGCAACAGTAGTGGGTGGGAGATCTATAAAGGTTTGCTGTGTATTGTGTCAGAAGCAGCGTAATTGTAGCCCATTAAATCAGCAGGGTGTCCAGCAGGGTATAGCTGTGATGAAACACTGTGCTGCCTCTGCCTCCACCAGGCGTTGCAGGGTCAGCAGGCTGGGGACCACCTGGATGATTTAAGGCCTGACTCGCTGCTTAATACTTAATGAGAGTGCGGTGTGTAATACGGAGCCTCTGGATGTCTTCCAACAGCCAAGCTAGCCTGCACTGGGGCTGGGGCAGCACCGGGAGGGTAGACTTTCTGGATGAGGCTGGGAAGGAGAGGTCTAATCCCTTATGGTGAATTTATACTGTAGGTGGAGCCTCTCTGTAGTTTACCTTATACTCCTGTACTGTACGGCTGGCCACATCCTCCCCCAAAATCAAAACTAATTTTCTTGCATTTTAAAGGTCCAATGCAGCTGTTCTTTAAAACAAATCTCAATATTAAATCATATCTGGGTAAAAAATGAAGTAGTTTTCCATTAAAGTGGTCAAAAATAAAAAATAGTTTGTTTTTTTAACAAAAACTATTTCTCAAGCAAGAATGTCGCTAGGACTGTTTGGGGGTGCTCTGGGTGGGGAGAACAAGGGCACCAAAATGTCCTGTTTTGAATGTATTTTCAACCAGCAACTGTCAGGAAATAACAGCTGAAATGATCAGCTGTTGTACAGTATGATACAACATTTAATATGATACTGAATTTTGACTGCACTGGGCCTTTACAAGGTTTGCCATTACTCATGGCCTCTCTGGAAGGTATGTAGAAAGAATAGAGAAAGAGAGGAAATAGTTGAGTGGTGTTTTAAGGACAATATAGGAAATGTAATAGGTGTGAAAATGTTTACCAATTAAATTTCAGCCTCAAAGCATTTTTTTTTATGAAATAACTTTATTTGGTTGCCACTTTATATATAATATAAAAATATCTAAACATAAAAACCCCTTGTTTGTTTTTTAGGTGAACATGAAGAGGACTATTCAAAGATGCTCTATTGGTCAATATTCTTAACAGGAGCCGATATCTTATACCAATCTGTCTGTCTAGGCTTTTATCCATAACATGGCCCAGGCATAAAACAAGCCTTGGAAGGTAAAGTAAGCCTTGTCTGAGCAAGAACGGCCCATAGGGGTAAGAGCCTGTCGTCTGCAGCGTGAAGAAGTACAAATACACCCCCTGGGCAGGACGCTAGTCTATCGCAGGGCCTTACCCCAATCCATCTAATCAATATTAAGTGCCAAGCAGAGAGGGATCAGGTCCCATTCTCAACTGGGCATTGAACCCCCAACCTTTCAATCTAATGGAAAGGCCATGACAGTTGTCCATTATCTATCTGGTTTTAGACATTCAATAGGGTATGCACCATTTTCTTTTTTCATGTTATGGCCATTCTAGCACAGATAGAAACTGCAAGTTTATATGTTTCTATATATGTAAAGTGAATAAGAAAAGATGTGACATTATATAATTACATGTTTTATTTGCCTGAAATGCGTTCAAATGGTTTCGGAAAGTTCCCGAAAACATCAGGGAACATCTGGTATGAATTGTGTTTGTTAGAAAATAAGATCTGCATTGCATTCAATTGGGGTTGAGTCACTGTTCCTTCTAACAAGACATGCATGGCTTGTGAGCGTTGTAGAAGGACATAGATGTTTGTGTTCCTGAGAGTCGTAGCTTTCAGTGATGGGGCCATAATAGCTAATAGCTCCAACCATTCAAAAGTTAGAGCTACACTTGTAGGAAGATTATTGGGGGAGACAAAATAACCCTCTGGAACATTGGAGGGACTTGTCCCCCTCACTTATATGCTGACTACTCCTAGGATTTACCGACATACTGCACTGTACAACACACCTGAAAGTGTAGATGTAAACCACACATCCACACATGTCCACTGTGTGATCCCTGTGGTTACTTCTGCACACAGATGGCTCATCTCTTGCCTTGTCCCGGGCCCAGATTTACAGCGGTCCCCTCCCTCGCCTCTACAACTTGTTCCCCCCCAGGCTTTGTCCCGTTGTTCATCATTTTTTCATTTTTCAGGCCTCGCGCACATCACACCATCAATCAGGATCTCTGGATACCTTGTCATTCAGCAATTTCCTGGAGGAAAATATAGAGCCTTTTTTCAGGGAAGGGGATAAAACAACAGGCTTTACACACAGCAGAAGCATATACCAGGGTTGCATTGGCGTGTTGCTCTCAAGCTGTGTGCAGTGATAGGTGAGTGGGAATCAAAGGCACATTAGTCGACTGAGATGATGTGGTATAAAGTGGACAATGTCATTATTACTACAGGTGTTTGGCCAACGCATAATGTGGCCATTATCTGAGCAGTAGCTCCAGCACTTCTCCCCTCGGTTCAGAGGTGTTTATTGGTTTATTAGGATCTCTTGCTGCCTCACTGTACTAACTTAATGCAATGGAATTGAAATGGAGCAAGATAGTGGTGTTCTCTCTCCTCTCCAGCAGCTGGGGGAACTGTGTCATGTACCCTGTTAATGTTATTTCATTACCAGACACGATTTAGTAGGCGCTGTGCCCTGCAGAGGTGACAATGAATAATAACGGGCAGTGTGTGTGTGCCTGTTTGTGTGTGCCTATATCCGTGCATGTGCATTGTGTGTTATTTTGTGTGTCCGTGTGCCGACATGAGAGGGAAAGAGACAGAGAAAGGGAGGAAGTCAGAGAGATACAGAGAGACTCTCTGGGGTTTAGAGCGAATGCTCATTAAGGCCTCCTATAGCACTGGGAGCTCATCCCTCACACTGCCAGCGTCTGGCTCTACTACGCTCTGCTTCCTCACTGAGTCCTTTCCCCTACTGTCTCTCTCCTCTCTCCTCTCTCTCCCCTCTCTCTGTCCTCTCATCTCTCTCTCCTCTTTCCTCTCTCCTCTCTCCCCTGCTCTCTCTCTTCTCTCTCCTCTTTCCATTCTCCTCTCTCCTCTTTCCTCTCTCCCCTGCTCTCTCTCCTGCTCTCTCTCCTGCTCTCTCTCCTCTCTTCCCTGCTCTCTCTCTTCTCTCTCCTCTTTCCATTCTCCTCTCTCCTCTTTCCTCTCTCCTCTCTCCCCTGCTTCCTCACTGCCCTCTCTCCTCTCCTCTCTCTCCTCTCTTTCCTCTCTCCTCCCCAGCCTCACTATTTGCTCCTGTACTCAGAGGGTGCCATGATGCAGCCTGGCATGTGTGCATACGTTTGTGTGTATCTGTGTGTGTGACGGGGGGTATAGGAGCATGGGGGGTGGTGACGTTATCCGTCACCCAGACAGGGAGCCCGCTGTCGGCTTGATTACTCTAGCCAGCCAAACGCTTGACCCGCGGGCGGCAGGAGCATTATCCACCCTGGCCCTGCCTGTGTCTAATGGCCGCTCACCGTGATCAATGGCCTCTCTATCTGTCAGTACCCACACTCCACCAACTGGCTCCCGGGAAAGGCCACAAGACTCCTCAGGAAATACCTATGTGTCATACATCAGCATACTGTATATGTGTACATTATTGAGACTGTAGTGTAGTATATCAAAGTGAGACGTAGATTCATCAGCTGATCAACACAAATAGCTATTTTTACACACTACTGTCGTGTCTTTGGCATCATTAAAAGTAATTTTCTGTAATTATTATTACGTGATTAAGCTAATCACGTAAATGTAATTAACTAGGAAGTTGGGGCACCAAGGAAATTCTTCAGATTACAAAGTTATAATTTTCCTAATATAACTCTTCAGATATTTAAATATCTGATCAATTCGTCTTCGAATTAATGAATTATTATTTACCTCACATCAGCCTCATTCCAAACAACATAAATTGTTATCTGCACGAACCCAGCCTTTACTATGAATCATCCATACACCGATTGGCTTAATCATTTATTTACTAACGAAATAATCACAGATTTTTTATTTATTTCACCTTTAACCAGGTAGGCTAGTTGAGAACAAGTTCTCATTTACAACTGCGACCTGGCCAAGCAGTTCGACACATACAACAACACATGGAATAAACAAACATACAGTCAATAATACAGTACAAAAAAAGTATATATACAGTGTGTGCAAATGAGGTAAGATAAGGGAGGTAAGGCAATAAGTATGCCATAGTGGCGAAGTAATTCAAATATAGCAATTAAACACTGAAATGGTAGGTGTGCAGAAGATGAATGTGCAAGTAGAGATACTGGGGTGCAAATGAGCAAGATAAATAAATAAATACATTATGGGGATGAGATAGTTGGATGGGCTATTTACAGATGGGCTGTGTACAGGTGCAGTGATCTGTGAGCTGCTCTGACAGCTGATGATTACATTTAGTGAGTTATAAGTCTCCAACTTCAGAGATTTTTGCAGTTCGTCCTAGTCATTGGCAGCAGAGAACTGGAAGGAAAGGCGTCCAAATGAGGAAATGGCTTTCGGGGTGACCAGTGCGATATACCTGCTGGAGCACATGCTACGGGTGGGTCCTGCTATGGTGACCAGTGAGCTGAGATAAGGACGGAGCTTTACCTAGCAAAGACTTATAGATGACCTGGAGCCAGTGGGTCTGGCGACGAGTATGAACGAGTATGAAGCAAGGGCCAGCCAACGAAAGCGTACAGGTCGCAGTGGCGGGTAGTATATGGGGCTTTGGTGACAAAACGGATAGCACTGTGATAGACTGTATCCAATTTGTTGAGTAGAGTGTTGGAGGCTATTTTGTAAATGACATCGCCGAAGTCAAGGATTGGTAGAATGGTCAGTTTTACGAGGGTATGTTTGGCAGCATGAGTGAAGGATGCGTTGTTGCGAAGTAGGAAGTCGATTCTAGATTTAATTTTGGATTGGAGATGTTTAATGTGAATCTGGAAGGAGAATTTACAGTCTAACCAGACACTTGGGTGACAAGTCAAGTTTCTTCAGCCTCCTGAGGTTGAAGAGGCTGTCCCATCGATGTGGATAGGGGGATGCTCCCTCTGCTGTTTCCTGAAGTCCACAAACATTTCCTTTGTTTTGTTGATGTTGAGTGAGAGCTTGTTTTCCTGACACTACACTCCGAGTGCCCTCACCTCCTCCTCTTTGTAGGGTGTCTCGTCGTTGTTGGTAATCAATCCCATTACTGTTGTGTCGTCTGCAAACGTGATGACTGAGTTGGAGGTGTGCATGGCCACGCTGTCGTGGGTGAACAGGGAGTACAGGAGGGGGCTGAGCACGCACCCTTGTGGGCCCCCAGTGTTGAGGGTCAGTGAAGTGGAGATGTTGTTTCCTACCTTCACCACCTGGGGGCGGCCGTCAGAAAGTCCAAGACCCAATTGCACAGGGCGGGGTTGAGACCCAGGGCCTCCAGCTTGACGATGAGCTTGGATATGGAGCGATTGGATATGTCCGTAAACACACCAGGCAGCTGTTCTGCACATGCTCTGAGGACGCGGCTAGGGATGCCGTCTGGGCCAGCAGCCCTGCGAAGGTTAACACGTTTAAATGTTTTACTTACGTTGGCCACGGGGAAGGAGGGGGGGGGGGCAATCCTTGTTTAGTGGGCCATGACGGTGGCACTGTAATCTCCACAAAGCGGGCAAAGAAGGTGTTTAGTTTGTCTGGGAGCAAGACGTCGGTGTTCGTGGCGGGGCTGGTTTTCCTTTTGTAGACCGTGATTGTCTGTAGACCCTGCCACATGCGTCTCGTGTCTGAGCTGTTGAATTGTGATTCCACTTTGTCTCTATACTAACATTTTGCCTGTTTGATTGCCTTGCGGAGGGAATAACTACACTGTTTGTATTTGGCATATTCCCAGTCACCTTTCCATGGTTAAATGGAATGGTTTGCACTTTCAGTTTTGCGCGAATGCCGTCATCTAGTCACATTGGGTACAACATGTCCTATACACTTCCTTATAAACTCACTCACCGAATCAGTGTATCCGTCAATATTATTCTCAGTGGCTACCCGGAACATAGTCCACGTGATAAAAACAATCTTGAAGCGTGGATTCCGATTGGTCAGACCAGCATAGCACGGGTGCTTCATGTTTGAGTATCTGCCTATATGAATGGAGGAGGAAAATGGAGTCGTGGTCAGATTTGCCAAAAGGAGGGCGGGAAGGGTCTTGTATGCATCGGAAGTTAGAGTAACAGTGGTCCAGCGTTTTTTCCAGCATGAGTGATAAAGACAATATGTTGATAGAATTTACGTTGCCTTGTTCTCAAATTAGCTTTGTTAAAGTTCCCAGCTACTTGATCTCTGTCCATGAATGGTGTAGCAGTGCGGACGATTTTTGTAGTTGTCCCATGTACATTCTATGTTTTTTAAATATTTTTTGTATATATTTCAATATATTTCAATCTCTTTTTCCATTTTTAAATGAAATATACCATCCGGAAACCCGCCTCACCCAATGTGATACGTATCTGCTATTTTTAGATCTTATAGCTATAACCTACATCAGAAGCTAGTCATCAGAAGCTAACCAGCTAATTAGCTACTAGCTATTGATTCATTGTTAGCCACTGCTAACGGCCTTTACCTTTATCGCAGACTCCAGCCACTTTTAGCCTGGATAATACCTGCCAGTCTGCACAGCGTGATATAAACCCTGAGCATATCGGACTGCTTTTCTCCACTTGGCTACACAGCTGATGCCTCCTGGACTCTGCACTAACACGACTAGAAGCCACTACATAACCGGATTCCTGCCGTAAGCTCTGGACCTTTGCATCGGATCATCGCAGCTAGCTAGCTGCTACCGAGTGACTATAGTGGCTAACGCCCTTGTCCCGAAGCTAGCACCAGTTACCAGGCGCATGTTCCGGCTAACAAACAAAATTACTCCAGCTACAATGCCTCTTTTGCCAATTGGCATGGACCCTTTCTCGACATGGAGCCTCGCCGATCCATCACGACTGGTCTGCCAACGTAATTCCGTCCGATGTGCCCTCAACCGACCATTGCCGGACGTCGGTGAAGACGCTTCTGCTAGTCCTGGCCTGCTAACTTTATGAACGATGTGTCTCCCGCTTGCTAGCGTAGTAACGACTACCTAGTGGCTTCTCTGTTTCATCTATTGCTGTTCACTGGACCCTATGATCACTTGGCTATATAGCTGATGCCTGCTGAACTGTTCATTAATCACGGTACTCCATTTTGTTTATCTGTCGGCCCCAGCCTCGAACTCAGGCCCTATGTGTAGTTAACTGACCCTCTCTGCCTATTCATCGCCATTTTACCTGTTGTTGTTGTCTTAAGCTGATTAGCTGCTGTTGTCTTACCCGTTGATGTCTTAGCTAGCTATCCCAATCAACACCTGTGATTGCTTTATGCCTCGCTTTATGTCTCTTTCTAATGTCAATATGCCTAGTATACTTTTGTTTAGGGTAGTTGTCATTGTTTTATTTTCCTGCGGAGTCCCTGGTTCCACTCAACATGCCTCAGATAGCTATTTTTTACAACCTTCCACACATGCAGTGACCTCACCTAGCATAACTAGTGCCTCCAGAGATTAACTAGTGCCTCCAACCTCTCTTATCGTCACTCAATGCCTAGGTTTACCTCCACTGTACCCGCACCCTACCATACCCCTGTCTGTACATTATGCCCTGAATCTACCCTACCATGCCCAGAAATCTGCTCTTTTTATTCACTGTCCCCAACGCACTAGACGACCAGTTTTGATAGCCTTTAGCCATACCCTCATCCTACCCCTCCTCTGTTCCTCGGATGATGTAGAGGTTAACCCTTGCCCTGTGTGCCCCAGGCACTCTTATTTGTTGACTTCTGCAACCATAAAAGCCTTGGTTTCATGCATGTTAACATCAGAAGTCTCCTCGCTAAGTTTGTTTTATTCACTGCTTTAGCACACTCCGCCAACCCTGATGTCCTTGCCATGTCTGAATTCTGGCTTAGGAAGGCCACCAACAATTTTGAGATTTCCATCCCTAACTACAACATTTCCCGTCAAAATAGAACTGCCAAAGGGAGAGGAGTTGCAATCTACTGCAGAGATAGCCTGCAATGTTCTGTCATACTTTCCAGGTCTATGCCAAACAGTTCGAGCTTCTAATTTAATAAATTAATCTCTCCAAGTCTCTCACTGTTGCCGCCTGTTATAGACCCCCCTCAGTTCCCAGCTGTGCCCTGGACACCATATGTGAATTGATTGCCCCCATCTATCTTCAGAGTTCATTCTGCTAGGAGACCTACATTGGGATATGCTTAACACCCCAGCCGTCCTACAATCTAAGCTAGATGCCCTCAGTCTCACACAAATTATCAAGCAACCCACCAGGTACAACCCTAAATCCGTAAACATGGGCACCCTTATAGATATTATCCTGACCAACTTGCCCTCCAAATACACCTCTGCTGTATTCAATCAGGATCTCAGCGATCACTGCCTCATTGCCTGCATCCGTTATGGGTCCCCGGTCAAACGACAACCCCTCGTCAAACGCTCCATAAAACACTTCTGCGAACAGGCCTTTCTAATCGACCTGGCCCGGATTTCCTGGAAGGATATTTACCTCATTCCATCAGTAGAGGATGCCTGGTTGTTCTTTAAATTTAATTTCCTCACCATCTTAAATAAGCATGCCCCTTTCAAAAAATGTAGAACTAAGAACAGATATAGCCCCTAGTTCACTCCAGACCAGACTGCCCTCAACCAGCACCTAAACATCCTGTGGCGTACTGCACTAGCATCGAATAGTCCCTGCGATATGCACATTTTCAAGGAAGTCAGGAACCAATACACACAGTCAGTTAGGAAAGCAAAGGCTAGCTTTTTCAAACAGAAATTTGCACCCTGCAGCTCTAACTCCCAAACGTTTTGGGAAAGTCCATGGAGAATAAGAGCACCTCCTCCCAGCTGCCCACTGCACTGAGGCTAGGAAACACTGTCACCACCGATAAATCCACAATAATCGCGAATTTCAATATGCATTACTATTCGGCTGGCCATGCTTTTCTCCTGGTTACCCCAACAGCCAACAGCTACGCACCCCCCGCAAATGTTAGCTGATGTTCTGAAAGAGCTGCAAAACCTGGACCCCTACAAATCAGCTGGGCTAGACAATCTGGACCCTCTCTTCTAAAATTATCCGCCGCCATTGTTGCAACCCCTATTACTAGTCTGTTCAACTTCTCTTTCGTATCGTCCGAGATTCCTAAAGATTGGAAAGCTGTCGCGGTCATCCCCCTCTTCAAAGGGGTTGACACTCTAGACCCAAACTCTTACAGACCTATATCCATCCTGCCCTGCCTTTCAAGTCTTTGAAAGCCAAGTTAAGAAACAGATCACTGACCATTTCGAATCCCAGCGTACTTCCTCCGCTGTGCAATCCAGGATCTGAGCTGGTCACAGGTGCGCCTCAGCCACGCTCAAGGTACTTTTATCGCCATCGATAAAAGACAGTACTGTGCAGCTATCTTCATCGACCTGGCCAAGGCTTTCGACTCTGTCAACCACCCTATTTTTATTGGCAGACTCAACAGCCTTGGTTTCTCAAATGACCACCTCGCCTGGTTCACCAACTACTTCTCAGATAGATTTCAGTGTGTCAAATCGGAGGGCCTGTTGTCCGGACCTCTGGCAGTCTCTATGGGGGTGCCACAGGATTCAATTCTCAGGCTGACATTTTTCTCTGTATATATCAACGATTTCGCTCTTGCTGCGGGTGATTCCTTGATCCACCTCTACACAGACGACATCATTCTGTATACATCTGGCTCTTCTTTGGACACTGTGTTAACAAATCTCCAAACAAGCTTCAATGCCATACAATACTCGTTCCGTGGCCTCCAACTGCTCTTAAACGCAGTAAAACGAAATACATGCTTTTCAACCGATTGCTGTCCACCGACTAGCATCATTACTCTGGACGGTTCTGACTTAGATTATCTGAACAACTACAAATACCTAGGTGTCTGGCTAGATTATAAACTCTTCTTCCAGATTCATATTAAGCATCTCCAATCCAGAATTAAATCTAGAATCGGCTTCCTATTTCGCAACAAAGCCTCCTTCACTCACGCTGCCAAACATACCCTCGTAAAACTGACTATCCTACCGATCCTCGACTTCGGCAATGTCATTACAAAACAGCCACCAACACTCTACTCAGCAAACTGGATGCAGTCTATCACAGTGTCATCCGTTTTGTCACCAAAGCCCCATATACTACCCACCACTGCGACCTGTATGCTCTCGTTGGCTGGCCCTCGCTACATATTCGTCTCCAGACCCACTGGCTCCAGGTCATCTATAAGTCTTTGCTAGGTAAAGCTCCATATTATCTCAGCTCGCTGGTCACCATAACAACACCCTCCCGTAGCACGCGCTCCAACAGGTATATCTCATTGGTCATCCCCAAAGCCAACACCTCTTTGGCCGCCTTTCCTTCCAGTTCTCTGCTGCCAATGACTGGAACGAATTGCAAAAATTGCTGAAGTTGGAGACTTATAACTCCCTCACTAACTTTAAGCATCAGCTGTCTGAGCAACTTACCGATCGCTGCACCTGTACATAGCCCATCTGTATATAGCCCACCCAACTACCTATGTAATCCCCATATTGATTTGTATTACTTTTTTTTTGCATTTTTGCACACCAGTATTTCTACTTGCACATCATCTGCACATATATCACTCCAGTTTAAATTTGCTAAATTGTAATTACTTCACTACTATGGCCTATTTATTGCCTTACCTCCTTACGCCATTTGCACACACTGTATATAGATTTTTCTATTGTGTTATTGACTGTACTTTTGCTTATCCCACATGTAACTCTGTGTTGTTGTTTTTTGTCGCACTGCTTTGCTTTATCTAGACTAGGTTGCTCAACTGGCATACCTGGGTAAATATGCTGATGCTCCAGATACTCAACTAGTCTACCGAAGGGCAGTTGTATTGCTTCTTTAATCAGAACAACAGCTTTCAGCTGTGCGAATATAATTGCAAAAGTGTTTTCTAATGATCAATTAGCCTTTTTAAATTATAAACTTGAATTAGCTAACATAACGTGCCATTGGAACACAGGAGTGATGGTTGCTGATAATGGACCTCTATACGCCTATGTAGATATTCCATAGAAAATCTGCCATTTCCAGCTACAAAAGTCATTTACAACTTTAACAATGTCTACACTGTATTTCTGATCAATTTGACGTTACTTTAATGGACAAAAATGTGCTTTTCTTTCAAAAACAAGGGCATCTCTAAGTGACCCCAAACTTTTGAACGGTAGTGTATGTCTGATTCTTATGAGAGGTGTTTTATTTTGGTTCTACTGCCTATTTATCCCTTTCACATCAAACACACACATTCTATACATGACTTAGCAGTGTCCTACAGCAGTGTACTTCCTGTACCCTCTACATTAACCAGGTTTATCTCCCTGTGCGTCATGTCCCATTACGTTTTCCTCATAAACAAAACCCACCGCCTTACTTGATCTTTCCCAACTCCCATTTGTCCTCTGGATCTCCAAGGTTACCACGTCCATGGATGTCCCAGCGCAGGGAGAGATCTGTCAACAAACTTCTGAGGACTTTCTCACTTGGCAAACTTAAAGGGGGAACTAGCTATCGCAGGTGTCCCAGGAGGTAATCAAGCCACTCCGCTCCCTCCATGTGCCTGTATCTTTAAACAGAATAGATAAAGGAGGCGCGGGTCACGCTGGAGAGCACAGGTACTCGGCAGGAAAAGTTCAGCGTATTGATGTGTTGCAAAGGACTGCGGCTTCACAGAGCTAGGAGCCCGTCAGGTTGCTGGCATAGTACCTGTTCAGGTACTCATAAGGGATACAGGTTAGCACCCCAAGATATTGACTTGCCAAGAAGATTGCTCACTCTCTCTCTCTCTCTCTCGCTCTCTCTCTCTCTCTCTCTCTCTCTCTCTTTCTGGCTTTAAAAAAATGGATAAATGACTTGCTTCTTCACTGGAAACTAATGATCCACCAATGTCTTTCTGTCTTGGTGCTGAGAGTGGAGAAGAGTCTTTGATGATGGAGAATTGTCTTGGTGCTGAGAGTGGAGAAGAGTCTTTGATGATGGAGAATTGTCTTGGTGCTGAGAGTGGAGAAGAGTCTTTGATGATGGAGAATTGCGGCTGACACATAAAAGCTGGAGGGCCCCCCGAGACGCTCCCTATCCCTCATGCTACTTAGTTATGTGTTACACTGTTATCACTATGGTAACCCAGAGTTATTTAATTTTATCGTCGCCACCAAAGTTCAAGCTGAAGGCAGAGCCTATAGTGAGAGAGAGCAGAGTTGTCTCTTTCACTCTCTCTCCTCTCTGTCTATCTCTCCTTTGTTTCTGTCTCCTTGAGTTAGGAGTTCTGCTTTGCTAGTGTGAATCTGAAGAGACCTGTTATTGTATGTATGAGATGTTAAATGATATTGAAAGGAGGAACCGTTGGTTTGGCTCTCCTTCCCCCCTTCTGCTCCTCAGGTCAGGCTAACCAGTATGAATAAACATGAGGTCTCAACGCCGGTCAACTGTTTGGGAGTGATAAGCTGCTCATGTATTTGACTCGAGCCAAACAGCAGTAGAGTGCCTCGCTTGGCCAGTGTACTGAAGTCAGTCGTCCAAGGACAGAATGGTCTGGGTAAAGGTCAAGGTATTGAGCTGTGGACATACAGAATTGTCACTCTGATCTTTTTATTGTGAGTTCTCCTTTAAGTTCTTCTGCGGGTTAGCTTTTCTTTATTAATGAATCTGTGATTCCTTCTTTCAAAGCTCATATTGTGGAATATCTACTGCATTATTTAGCTGTATAACCACTTCCAAGCTAATGGGGCAAGGAAACTTTCCCTGAGAAAATGTGAAATGTTCGAGCCTTTTCCTCCCATCTCTATTTTTCACTTTCTCATTTCGGCATGAGTTGACTTGATTTGATTTGAAGCCTGCCACTTTCCGTTTGACTTGAGTTCCCAGGCCTATTTGCCAGTAGAGAGAGGATCGAGGTCCGATTTGGACCAAGGGCTTGATACATTTTACAGACTGCTTTTAAATACAAAATTCTTCTTCATTCAAATGTAACCTATTACCACAACATCTGTTTTGACATGTAGTCACAGTCATGGAAGCACAATGAGCACACCTGAACTAATTTATATCACTATTATTATACCGTAGATATGGGTTCTGACTTGGTGTACAGGGAGAATACTGTAAGAACGGCCCATGTTCTGAATTACGTCGCTGTACATTTAAAAAATGATGAACAAATAGTTATATTGACCTCGTCCGTCCTAGATCGCTCATTAATGTCTTAATCAAAATTACGGATAGCATCTTATCCTCTCGTCGTTCCCTTATGCCATAGTTTGTACATCTCAATTGTCAGTAGAAACCACATTTGTTTAAGCAAGTCAGCCGTATCGGCTAGGTTTTTTTAAGGCAGTAAAATGAGGCCGAATGAACTGTTTCGCTGCCAGACAAGGCTCCAATGAAAGCCAGGTTTAGCAGTGGTAAGGATTCACTCCATTGCTGAAAAGAAAGCTCTGCTGTTGGGACAGCTTTATGTAGGCCATAACAGTTTGTGGGAAACATTTGTCACCATTATAGTGCAATGACTTGATTGTTTAGTGTTGTGTTGTGTAGTGGCATTGCTGGCAAGCATCTAAAAAAATGTTGGGGAGTTTGTCCTACCAAGATTTACATGCTAAAATCGCCACTGTGACAGAGACATGGGGATGTGAGGGTGTGTTGTATCTGATGGAACTGACAGAGACATGGGTATGTGAGGGTGTGTTGTATCTGATGGGGCTGACAGAGACATGAGGATATGAGGGTGTGTTGTATCTGATGGGGCTGACAGAGACATGAGGATATGAGGGTGTGTTGTATCTGATGGAACTGACAGAGACATGGGTATGTGAGGGTGTGTTGTATCTGATGGGGCTGACAGAGACATGGGGATATGAGGGTGTGTTGTATCTAATGAGGCTGACAGAGACATGGGGATATGAGGGTGTGTTGTATCTGATGGAGCTGACAGAGACATGGGGATATGAGGGTGTGTTGTATCTGATGGAACTGACAGAGACATGGGTATGTGAGGGTGTGTTGTATCTGATGGAACTGACAGAGACATGGGTATGTGAGGGTGTGTTGTATCTGATGGAACTGACAGAGACATGGGTATGTGAGGGTGTGTTGTATCTGATGGGGCTGACAGAGACATGGGGATATGAGGGTGTGTTGTATCTGATGGAGCTGGCAGAGACATGGGGATATGAGGGTGTGTTGTATCTGATGGAACTGACAGAGACATGGGTATGTGAGGGTGTGTTGTATCTGATGGAACTGACAGAGACATGGGTATGTGAGGGTGTATTGTATCTGATGGAACTGACAGAGACATGGGTATGTGAGGGTGTGTTGTATCTGATGGGGCTGACAGAGACATGGGGATATGAGGGTGTGTTGTATCTAATGAGGCTGACAGAGACATGGGGATATGAGGGTGTGTTGTATCTAATGAGGCTGACAGAGACATGGGGATATGAGGGTGTGTTGTATCTAATGAGGCTGACAGAGACATGGGGATATGAGGGTGTGTTGTATCTAATGAGGCTGACAGAGACATGGGGATGTGAGGGTGTGTTGTATCTAATGAGGCTGACAGAGACATGAGGATATGAGGGTGTGTTGTATCTAATGAGGCTGACAGAGACATGGGGATGTGAGGGTGTGTTGTATCTAATGAGGCTGACAGAGACATGGGGATGTGAGGGTGTGTTGTATCTAATGAGGCTGACAGAGACATGGGGATGTGAGGGTGTGTTGTATCTAATGAGGCTGACAGAGACATGAGGATATGAGGGTGTGTTGTATCTAATGAGGCTGACAGAGACATGGGGATGTGAGGGTGTGTTGTATCTAATGAGGCTGACAGAGACATGGGGATGTGAGGGTGTGTTGTATCTAATGAGGCTGACAGAGACATGAGAATGTGAGGGTGTGTTGTATCTGATGGAGCTGACAGAGACATGAGGGTGTGTTGTATCTAATGAGGCTGACAGAGACATGGGGATATGAGGGTGTGTTGTATCTAATGAGGCTGACAGAGACATGGGGATGTGAGGGTGTGTTGTATCTAATGAGGCTGACAGAGACATGAGGATGTGAGGGTATGTTGTATCTAATGAGGCTGACAGAGACATGGGGATGTGAGGGTGTGTTGTATCTAATGAGGCTGACAGAGACATGAGGATATGAGGGTGTGTTGTATCTAATGAGGCTGACAGAGACATGGGGATATGAGGGTATGTTGTATCTAATGAGGCTGACAGAGACATGGGGATGTGAGGGTGTGTTGTATCTAATGAGGCTGACAGAGACATGGGGATGTGAGGGTGTGTTGTATCTAATGAGGCTGACAGAGACATGAGGATATGAGGGTGTGTTGTATCTGATGGAACTGACAGAGACATGAGGATATGAGGGTGTGTTGTATCTGATGGAGCTGACAGAGACATGGGGATGTGAGGGTGTGTTGTATCTGATGGAGCTGACAGAGACATGGGGATGTGAGGGTGTGTTGTATCTGATGGGGCTGACAGAGACATGGGGATATGAGGGTGTGTTGTATCTAATGAGGCTGACAGAGACATGGGGATATGAGGGTGTGTTGTATCTGATGGAGCTGACAGAGACATGGGGATATGAGGGTGTGTTGTATCTGATGGAACTGACAGAGACATGGGTATGTGAGGGTGTGTTGTATCTGATGGAACTGACAGAGACATGGGTATGTGAGGGTGTGTTGTATCTGATGGAACTGACAGAGACATGGGTATGTGAGGGTGTGTTGTATCTGATGGGGCTGACAGAGACATGGGGATATGAGGGTGTGTTGTATCTGATGGAGCTGGCAGAGACATGGGGATATGAGGGTGTGTTGTATCTGATGGAACTGACAGAGACATGGGTATGTGAGGGTGTGTTGTATCTGATGGAACTGACAGAGACATGGGTATGTGAGGGTGTGTTGTATCTGATGGAACTGACAGAGACATGGGTATGTGAGGGTGTGTTGTATCTGATGGGGCTGACAGAGACATGGGGATATGAGGGTGTGTTGTATCTAATGAGGCTGACAGAGACATGGGGATATGAGGGTGTGTTGTATCTAATGAGGCTGACAGAGACATGGGGATATGAGGGTGTGTTGTATCTAATGAGGCTGACAGAGACATGGGGATATGAGGGTGTGTTGTATCTAATGAGGCTGACAGAGACATGGGGATGTGAGGGTGTGTTGTATCTAATGAGGCTGACAGAGACATGAGGATATGAGGGTGTGTTGTATCTAATGAGGCTGACAGAGACATGGGGATGTGAGGGTGTGTTGTATCTAATGAGGCTGACAGAGACATGGGGATGTGAGGGTGTGTTGTATCTAATGAGGCTGACAGAGACATGGGGATGTGAGGGTGTGTTGTATCTAATGAGGCTGACAGAGACATGAGGATATGAGGGTGTGTTGTATCTAATGAGGCTGACAGAGACATGGGGATGTGAGGGTGTGTTGTATCTAATGAGGCTGACAGAGACATGGGGATGTGAGGGTGTGTTGTATCTAATGAGGCTGACAGAGACATGAGAATGTGAGGGTGTGTTGTATCTGATGGAGCTGACAGAGACATGAGGGTGTGTTGTATCTAATGAGGCTGACAGAGACATGGGGATATGAGGGTGTGTTGTATCTAATGAGGCTGACAGAGACATGGGGATGTGAGGGTGTGTTGTATCTAATGAGGCTGACAGAGACATGAGGATTTGAGGGTGTGTTGTATCTGATGGAGCTGACAGAGACATGAGGATATGAGGGTGTGTTGTATCTAATGAGGCTGACAGAGACATGGGGATGTGAGGGTGTGTTGTATCTAATGAGGCTGACAGAGACATGGGGATGTGAGGGTGTGTTGTATCTAATGAGGCTGACAGAGACATGGGGATGTGAGGGTGTGTTGTATCTAATGAGGCTGACAGAGACATGGGGATGTGAGGGTGTGTTGTATCTAATGAGGCTGACAGAGACATGAGGATATGAGGGTGTGTTGTATCTAATGAGGCTGACAGAGGCATGGGGATGTGAGGGTGTGTTGCATATAATGAGGCTGACAGAGACATGGGGATGTGAGGGTGTGTTGTATCTAATGAGGCTGACAGAGACATGAGAATGTGAGGGTGTGTTGTATCTGATGGAGCTGACAGAGACATGAGGGTGTGTTGTATCTAATGAGGCTGACAGAGACATGGGGATATGAGGGTGTGTTGTATCTAATGAGGCTGACAGAGACATGGGGATGTGAGGGTGTGTTGTATCTAATGAGGCTGACAGAGACATGAGGATTTGAGGGTGTGTTGTATCTGATGGAGCTGACAGAGACATGAGGATATGAGGGTGTGTTGTATCTAATGAGGCTGACAGAGACATGGGGATGTGAGGGTGTGTTGTATCTAATGAGGCTGACAGAGACATGGGGATGTGAGGGTGTGTTGTATCTAATGAGGCTGACAGAGACATGGGGATGTGAGGGTGTGTTGTATCTAATGGGGCTGACAGAGGATGGGGATGTGAGGGTATGTTGTATCTAATGAGGCTGACAGAGACATGGGGATGTGAGGGTGTGTTGTATCTAATGGGTCTGACAGAGACATGGGGATGTGAGGGTGTGTTGTATCTAATGAGGCTGACAGAGACATGGGGATGTGAGGGTGTGTTGTATCTCATGGGGCTGACAGAGACATGGGGATGTGAGGGTGTGTTGTATCTAATGAGGCTGACAGAGACATGAGGATATGAGGGTGTGTTGTATCTAATGAGGCTGACAGAGACATGGGGATATGAGGGTATGTTGTATCTAATGAGGCTGACAGAGACATGGGGATGTGAGGGTGTGTTGTATCTAATGAGGCTGACAGAGACATGAGGATATGAGGGTGTGTTGTATCTAATGAGGCTGACAGAGACATGGGGATATGAGGGTGTGTTGTATCTGATGGGGCTGACAGAGACATGGGGATATGAGGGTGTGTTGTATCTAATGAGGCTGACAGAGACATGGGGATGTGAACTGCTTGCCAACCCGTAGACCACAACACCTATTGCATTGAGCTCACAGGGAGTGTATTATTACAGCTAGCAAGGAATCTGATCAACTCTTTATTTATTCTACAAATAAACAGACAGTGAAGAGGCACACAGGCCAATATCCCTCCTCAAGACTCCATTGTGTCTGAGGTACAGTGTAGGGTGTGTAGAGAAGCTGATCCTAACATACTGTGCAATCTCGAGTAGTTTCAGCTGAGATGAGGTAGACATGTGTTTAAATGACAACTAACTACCTCAAATGACACCAAAGTCATGGTTTCATTGCTTCTTGTGTGCAGGATACTATTCAAACAGCACATCATCACAACTTTAAAAATACAGTCACATGGAGTTACAGTAGCTAATGTGTGAAGCAGTCTGTGGCTGTGGATAAGCGTGTGCACCTCTATGTACATGGCTGTGCCTGTGGATGGCCATGAATCTGTCTAGTCTTGGGGTCAGGGAAAGCTCAATGTTAAACAGTGAGGGGGGGGGGGGTACGTTTGTGTGCGCGTGCATGTGCAGTATGGCAGACGTGATCCCCGGACCCAGCCTGTTCTCCCCTAGTGGGTCATTCAGCCCCTCTCCCTGTCTCTAATCCCGTCTGTCCGGGGGAGATAGGGAGGAGCGGCTGGCCACGGCACACCCGGGGCACCGCAAACACAATCACAGGCCTTTCACAGACACTTAACGGGGCTTTGCGCTTGTTCAACAAGGCAAAACGCGGCAGGAGGGATCAATTTAATACAAGGCCTGACTCGAATGGAAAGAGGGTTAATAAATAAGCAATGACAGTGAGGGCTGCCGCCACAATTTGTGCAGCGCTCGTTCCTCCCCATTTCCTCCCTCCTTGTTTTCCAGAAGTCTCTCCCCATATTATGGCACGGTGTAGTTCCTGTCTCCAGAAAATATTGGGGAGAGCTGGGGAGGTAGGGAAAGCAGCAGACTCCTCTCTCATCAGGATGTTATTTTAATAAATCACTGCTGCCATTGCTTGCCACATTAATTCCTGGGGCCCGGAGGGCTATGATGGTACCAGCAGTGATCTACATGAGGTGCTAAATGATGTGGGGGATCCCCCAGTGAGAGAACAGAGACCCCCTGAATCTCCTCATCTCCCCTGAACACCTCAGGCCCCTCCCCTCAGCTTGGCTGGCTCACACCCTGGGCTCCAACTGGGCCGGCCCGCTCGCCCGCCAGCCCTCCACCGCTGACATGATAATCAGCAGAGAGAGAGAGAGAGAGAGAGCCAGGAGCCGCCGCAGTGCACATACAAATGAGTGGCGCATACATGCATCTATAGCTAGGAGGGAAGTCACCTGACCCAGAGACCCAGAGCACCTCACACCACATCACCCACATGCCCCTCTCTAGTGGCTTCATTGAGTTCTCCCATACTGGGACTGCTGTTTGATATGATGCATCTTCAGTAGGTATAGACACCCTAATAAACACAGAGACACTGGGAGCCATGTTGAGTGAGATGGAAGTCTACATAAGATGTGAACAGGATGTAGATGCTTATAGTCTCAGGAGGATTGCTTATTTTATTCTTGTTAATTTCATGAGACGGTAGGCTCAACTCAATATATCTGCAATATATTTGCAGTCACAGATTTTTATTTATTTTCCTCTTGTCAAATAAATTGTAGTATGGTTTGAGGTACAGTGAAAATAGCTGGTAGACCATTCTCACAGGTAGTGGTATACACTTGCAGTTTTCCTGTGTGCGTGGGCAGCAGGTGTATCAACAAAGACTGCATTAACATTGCTGTGGCATAGGTTTGATTGAATCTGGCCCAGTGTGATTGTACTGGAGGTGGTAGCAGTTGTAGTAGGTCTAGTAGTCATAGTGATGGCTCTACTGATGGAGGATGTGTGCGTATCCCTCCACCGGAGGTTCCCAGACCCCGGCAACATCAGTTGCATCTTTTTATTTATCACACAGAGAGAGAGAGAGAGAGAGAGAGAGAGAGAGAGAGAGAGAGAGAGAGAGAGAGAGAGAGAGAGAGAGAGAGAGAGAGAGAGAGAGAGTTTTCCATTGGTATGCGCAGACAAAGCCGCTAGATTCACCCCCCAGAATACTGCTGGGAGATTATACCCTTCTTTCTTCACACAGCGGGGAACGGGCCACCGCAAATGGAACGCTTGGGAGTGTGTGGCGTGCCGTGAATGACAGAGCGCCGTACACACTCCAAGCAATGACCCCAAACTCAAGGACTTGCTCCAAATGTCCTCATATCTCATGCTTCCTGTTTTCGCTGGAAGCTCAAAAAGTGTCGTACTGGGATGGACAGCGGGAGTCCACAGGCAGATTGTCAGAGTGCAGATGCCAACGTTAGAGGGTGTCAGCCTGGGCTGGGCCCACAGAAACTATTGAAAACACTTGTGAAATATGTAGATCAAAATCTAAGTTCTTCGCAACGTATTTCTGTATAACAGCTGTTTTATTGGAGTATTTTAGGCGCTACAGAGTTAGTTGCCGTAGGAACCAGATGTTAGAGCAGAGTTAGTTGCCGTAGGAACCAGATGTTAGAGCAGAGTTAGTTGCCGTAGGAACCAGATGTTAAGCAGCCTTAAACCTGAAAACCTTAACTGGTGAAACGGACATGTCTATTTGGATATTGCAACAACAAAGAAGATACTGCAAACAATGAACACTGTTTTCTTTTCTCAGACATCATTGCAGGCGTGAAAGAACAGCTTTTACCACACTGCCAGATTCTCCTCTCCTTTTCATCAACAAAACAAAAACAATAACAAAGGCGTTGGGCCGGACAGCGGCACTGTTTCCCAAAATACTGATTCCATCTTTAAGTGCAGTAAGTAGCAGGTGTCAAATGAATTCCCAGTGAAAAGGTGGTACAGGAAAGATACAGTCTGATGAGTATTTACATGGATCTACAAAGGATATTTCCCAAATACACAGCCTCAACTCGGCCTACACTGCCGAACCAACTATAGCATGTTGGAGTACCAACCAGGGCCCGCTTTCCTATGCATCTTTCCTACAACGGCCGAAGATGTACAGTAACACGAGTTTCCTAAAAGACCACACAGAAAGAACGGTCGCTGAGCTCCGTCGTTGGAGCATGTGTCGATACTGATAGGATGGACAGAAAGACAGCGCTGCTCTCGGATCAGCTTTCTCCATTGAAATCTGTCCTTAACATTCTAATTATTTCACTATACGATGGATTACCCGAAAAAGAACAACAATATATAATTTTTGGAGAAATGACTGACTAAGTAGGCCTGTAAGGGGAAAATATGAATGCCCAAACTATTTGTAGTAAGTAGGCCTGTAAGGGGGAAATATGAATGCCCAAACTATTTGTAGTAAGTTGGCCTGTAAGGGGAAAATATGAATGCCCAAACTATTTGTAGTAAGTAGGCCTGTAGGGGGAAAATATGAATGCCCAAACTATTTGTAGTAAGTAGGCCTAAATAATGCTCGTTCTTGACGTACACCAGCGTTAGAGGGTGGCAGCCTGGGTAAGGCAGCCTGGGTAAGGCAGCCTGGGTTAGGCAGCCTGGGTAAGGCAGCCTGGGTAAGGCAGCCTGGGTTAGGTTTACACAAACTACTGAAAACACTTAATTGTAATATGGAGATCAATATGTAGGTTATTCACAATAAATATCTGTCTACCAGCTGTTGTACTGAAGTATTTAGGGGCTACAGAGTTCGGCTGTAGAGTATAGCCTATCAGACATAGTAAATGGTAAATCATTATCAGTGACTTAACGTTACATCATCTTTACAATGAAACCAGACACTGTCTGTATATTGAGATGCAGTATTGAATAGCAATTCACAAAGGAGAGCAAGGCAATACATGGTCTGTAATGTTGTGACAACAGGCCATCTGCCCTCTACTATGTAGCTCACAACCACTTTACCTTTCATGGATGGCTGGTAATGACTTACATTGATTGTGTCATGCTAATACCAAATCTTAAGCCGTGCGTGCTTATACCTCTCCTGACCCCATATTTCCAGACTCCCTCTTTCTGTAGAGAACACACCCCTCCTCATCCCTTCCCCCCAACCATTAAACTGCATCTGAACATCAGACTTAATTGATGAAAGGAGGGCCTGTCTTCATTTATAAGCAGGCATCCACCAAACTAATCTGGCTGTGTTGTGAAGTCTGTCCTTTCCATTAAGTGGGACACATTATCTCCTAATCAAATTAAAGTCATTTAATTGTTGCCCTCCCTTGATAGATCCGGTGAAAAAAGGAGGCGAGACGTGTTTGCTGAAGGGGGATGTGTGCAGATTGAACAGGGCCTGTGTCATTACGGTATGAATTTGTAAATAACCAAAGCTTTCACTGTCATGTCTTTGCTTTGAACCTTTCTATAGGGTGAAGTTGAGTTTGACATTTTATCCACTCTCCCAGCTCAGTGGATACCCAAAACAATTGAGGCTAAGTACCTAGCTGAAGGGGCTCTAGCTATGTGACCCCATGAACGATTGACCTCTGTAACCTACTGATCACTAGTCTCATTTCTTAATCACTACTCTTGAGTTTGTGTGTGTGTGTGTGTGTGTGTGTGTGTGTGTGTGTGTGTGTGTGTGTGTGTGTGTGTGTGTGTGTGTGTGTGTGTGTGTGTGCTACAAACTAAACCACCTGTGCTGGCCAGTGTGTTAGCTGGCGGCTCTGTCCCTGCTACGTGGTTTGCAGGCTGCTATTACCTGAGTCATCCTGTGATTAAGAATGGAAGTCTCTGTGTGGAATGGGGCCAGTCTGTCCGCCTCTGTCCTCCCAGCCCAGCACTGTGTAGGCCCTGGGGGGTCCCCATGGTAACCAGAGTGAAGGATACCCCCGCAGACTCTGGCCCTGGCCACCGCCGCCGCTGCCCGCCATGGGGTGATCCCTGGGCGTGTGATAAATGAAGGAGCGTGGGATCGTTTGTCCCACTGATAGAGTTTTATCCCCTGCCCTTTCAGAGCAGTCAGACCATAAAGAGAGAGCCACGGCCAAGCGTGACAGGTTAACCCAACAGTAATAGAATACTCCTAATGGTCTGGTCTGGGCCAGGGGTTGGAGCCACCGGCCACAACAGCCAGACGTCCGCCCCACCTCTATCGTTATAGGTGCTCTGGGACCACGTCACCCACTTTGTGGTTGTCACAGAGAGAAGCAAGGACAAAGTGGGCACTTTGATGACTTAATGGGCACTTTGATGGTGTCTTAGGGCGGAATGGAGGCGGGCGAGGGCAGGCAAACGGATAGAATAGAGTATACAAGACATTAA
This sequence comes from Oncorhynchus kisutch, assembly GCF_002021735.2. NCBI lineage: Eukaryota > Metazoa > Chordata > Actinopteri > Salmoniformes > Salmonidae > Oncorhynchus > Oncorhynchus kisutch. Next base: position 79,955,615 of record NC_034179.2, on the reverse strand, counting down.
GACAAGGAAACGAGCTGTAGGGCGGTGAGGTAAGCCTAAAGCACATCCGGTACTTGGCCATTTTACCCCGTGCTTCAAAGGACTGTGCTTTACAAGGGCCTTTGAATTTATAGGAATTCTACAGCAGCTGGCTGGCAAGTCTATTGTTTTCTCTAGTGCCATTCATGTTGAATGATTTGATAGCGTAGCAATGCATATGAGAGGTATGAGAAAATAAACATGATCAAACACCAGTGAGCAGTCAGAAGAGATTTAGATTATTTTGTTGTCATGACTTTCACTTGAACATGCCTGTCTCTCTACGATTAATCCTCACAAAGAAAGACAATCCTCGGGGCTAGCCTACATGTTTATGCTGTAACAAGGTTGTTTGTGTAGATGTTTGTTAGTGTGCACCTTGGGTAGCAGTTAGTCATGTTTGAATATGGCTTTAATTAGCCCTGTGTATTCCAGCAGCAGCAGCTCAGAGCCCTCTGTCCACAGCCCGCCCCCCCCTCCACCACCACCACCGTCCTCTCTGCTGCTCTACTAATAGTGTCCTGTCCTCTCTCCTCCTCTCCTCCTCCCAGGAACATCAGCGCTCTGTGTGGTTAAGATAATAGCAGCTCACACTAAAGATGTTAATTGAGGGGAGATAAAGTGTGGAGGTTGGTAGATGAGGGATGTGGGGATGCTGTGTGTGTGTGTGTGTGTGTGTGTGTGAGTGTGTGTCTGTGTGTATGTTAATATTAAGTTGTGGTGTTCCACTACCAACTAGCCTCTTAATAAACCTCTGTCACACCAGGCGAGGTGTGATAAATCTGGAGGGATTATGATAACTGTGAGTTCTTCCTCCCTCCTTGAATCAGACAGGAAGGTGTGGCAGCAGTGGAGTTTGGTGAGGTCTGTCTCAGGGTCTGGTGAGGTCTGTCTCAGGGTCTGGTGAGGTCTGTCTCAGGGTCTGGTGAGGTCTGTCTCAAGGTGGGCTGAAGACTCGGGGAAGTGTTTGGCCAACTGAAATGTGTAGCGGGCAGGCAGGCAGGTGGGTAGGCGGGCAGGATGGCAGGCGCTAGGCAAGTGGGCGGACGTGTAGGCACTCAATGTGGGTAGAACACAGGGGAAGCAGAGATGGAGTAATCTGACCAAGCAGCTGAAGTGACAGAAGCTACATTAATAGAGGCATATGTCTGGAGCACAGAGAGAAGGAAAGAGAGTGAAAACAGACACTGTACCAGCCTGAGAGAGAGGGAAGACGGAGAGCGAGAGAGAAAGGGTGAGGGGTAAACAGAAAACAGCGCCAGCCTCTGTAATTGCCTCAATGCCACTGGGAATGCTCTCATTCATTTGAAGCAGGCTGTATTCTCGCTCTCTCTTTTTCACAATTGAGGAGAGGGGGGATGTAGTGAGTGGGATTGAGGTGCCTGGGGTGGAGTTGGGTGGGTGATCCGTGTGCAATCCTCAGTGTGTGATGCTAACGTATGGCTATGAGTGCGATAGCTCCCCTGTGCTGAATCTCCTATAACATCAGCGTGAGGACCAGTCCATGGCTGTGGCCTGGGTAGAGGAGAGCACAGCACAGCGCTGTGGAAAAGTGAGGGCGATAAGGAGGTAGGCGGACTGCAGCTCAGACCTGTCAGATGTGATCGCGCACCGGAGCGCTCCGCATGTGTCTGTCTCTTTTTAGATTTCCCTAAGACAGCCCACCTCTTCACGCCCCCCTCTCTTCTTTTTTTCTCCTCCTCTGCGCTCTGTTTTTTTTCTACCTTCCTCGAGGAATTCTTTATTTCTTTATGTCTTGTGTGGCGCGTGCGTTGGATGATGTGCCCCCTCCTCCTTCCTCTTTTCTCCTCCTCTCTCTTTGCCGCTTTCACAGCCTAGTTTTCTTTTTTTCTCAATCTTGTGTGCAGGTTGTATCTGACAGAGAGAGGACCACCTCCACGCTCCAGCCCCGCTCCAACCCACTGTGAGTATTCTTATGCTAATTTTCCATCTCCATCTTTCCCATCATCGGTTTGTCTTTTATTTTCAACCCTTTTATGTTCTCGACCGCGGCGCACTGCGAACGTGGCGGCTGCGACAGAGAGAAAGGAGGAGAGGGAGAGAAAGAGGGAAGGAGGGAAGAGAGAGGATAAATAGTGCTGTGAGAGAAGTAGCTGTGCTGTGTAGGGGTTTCTCTGAGGATGGTGGAATGGCTGAGGGGGTAGAGGAGGGGGCGGGTCTTGATGTGGTAGATGGTTCTGTGTGTGAATGGTTGGGATGTTGTTGACGACAGTTAGCGTGGAGCGGGTCAGCACACTCAACACTGGGGTCTCTATTTTACCTTAACTTCTCACTTTCCATATTGACTGACTCTTCTGTTTTGATATTGAGGCTTTTCTGTTTCCTACTGTGTTCCTGTTACCACTACCGAGAGGGGTCCACTGTTGTCATTTGAACAGTGGACATGTGTACGATAAACAGAGATTTAAGAATAATATTTATGGCTGTGTGTGTGTTCAAACAAGTCTGTATTCTCTATGGGCGATCATATGTGAGTGTATTTTTATTGTGTGTGTGTGTGTTTATTTATGGGCGAACCAGTGGAGGCTGCTGAGGAGAGGATGGCTCATAATAATGGCTGGAATGCAGCGAATGGAATGGCATCATATACCTGGAAACCATGTGTTTGATGTATTTGATACCATTCCACTAATTCCACTCCAGCCATTACCAGGAGACCATCCTCCCCAATTAAGGTGCCACCAACATATGTGTGTGTATTTTCAGTCTGTTTGTAGCTGTGTTTCTTTGTCCATGCGTGGCCACATGGGAGTGCATGAATATCCATGTTCATTTGCATACGCATGTACACCGTAGTCCTACATGTGGGACTATGTATGCACATGTTTGTGTACAGTTTATGCGTTCACCAAACGTGTGAAGTGTATTTGTATCACAAATGTGTAGTAGAGATCAGTATGCTAGTGTCCATACCCACCTGCTGTCCCGTGTGTGTGTGTGTGTGTGTGTGTGTGTGTGTGTGTGTGTGTGTGTGTGTGTGTGTGTGTGTGTGTGTGTGTGTGTGTGTATGTGTGTGTGTGTGTGATGCGTGCTGTGTGTATGTGGACCAGATGAAGAGTGGGTGTTCTCTGTGTGGGGCTGAGATAGACAGTACCATGCCTCATCACTATGTCAAGGCTAATGGCCACACAGGTCAGCAGGGGTGGACACAGAGTTGGCCATGTAGACCAATGTATGTCAGCACAACAACACCTTTCACTCAGGCCTGGATAACAATACATGTGCATACAATAAGGACTAACAGAAAACCTCTGCTTTCTAATGTAAGGAAATATACTGGATATTCAGCAGACAAAATGCAGGGAAAAGTCTGTTGTAGATTCAGTTGACATTTGGATATAGATTGATCTGAAGATGGCAATTAAGCAAAATCCAGAAGCTAGGCATCTGGTGAGGCGGAGGATGCTATTGGCTGGCAGAGCATTACCATTTTAGTCCCATTTTCACATGATGAACACCAGAATGGATTATCTCACCATGCTAAACAGGCTGTTGCAAATGTGATGTATGAAAGAGGTTTGCGTCCTTGTGTTATTTGTCCATTTCCGTGACCCGGCAGGTGCTCGGTGATGTAGTATTGGTCTGATTAATGATGATCAGGTCTAACATGTCCGTTCACATCCAGACAGACCTGCCTTTTCTGGCCCTTATGAAAATGAATAGTCACCTCAAATCCCTAGAACGATAGCAGGCTGTCGACGAGCGCCGCTTTCTAAAGGGAGTCGATACAAATGAGAACCATTCTGCCAATTACAGAAGATTAGGTTCCCCTCCACCAATCTGAATCCTTAAAGCCCTTATGTTTGTACAGCTCTGTGTGTGGAATGGAATTCAGACACAAGATCTGAGCAGAATAGCAATAAAAAGAAGGTAAAAGGTCTGAGTGAACCTCTGTGGTAAAGAGACGAGTTAAAGCACATGATAATTGACACAGTAGTGTGTTGCGCTTGGCTGTAATTAAGTGAGCAACAGAGGTTGTCAGTTGTAAGGAGGATAGAACAGACTATCCTGGTGTATTTAACACACTGGAGCATTTATCATGTCATGCTATGCTTTACAGAGGGTGCTTCTGGGATAGCCTGGCTTTCTTTGCTTCATTTATCTGGGTCTTGTGCTTTATAGCTCCGGTTAGAGGCTTTGTACTGGTTCTTGATCCCAATGTACACAACGGAAAGTATGAAACTATTGTCTCCGGGGCCCCTCAGAAAAGCTTATCTTCTATTTTTAGCAGGCTTCTCCTCATTGTAGCCTCGGTAGCATGCCTACGTCTGACGGTTGTGCCATAAAGTATCTGTGCTTCATCCCCGCCAAGCCGGCAGCCGGAGACAACTCTCACCCACACATTAGTGATCTATGAGCCATATAACACAGGGCCCTGCACTACCTCCTGGAATACAGGGGACCACAGCTGTGTCACCCTCTCCGTGTGATAGCACCTATATGCGGTGAGAGCTCAATATTAGCGTAATGCGCTAACCGTTTATTTCGCATCACTCACCACCACTTATCACAGAGCTAGACACCAACCGGGACATACTGAACAAAAAAATATCCTAAAGATAAAAATCACATTTCACTAGAGGGTGTTTGTGTGACAGTGATTTATGCTGTGAGCATCCTGCCACCTCATTGAGATGGGAGTGAGTTCTGGGTGGCTAAATCAATTTGTGCAAAGGCCGTCGGTGCTAGTATTGGTTTCGTGATATGATCTTTGTTGTCCATTTTTTTAGAGGTCAGTGCAGATGCAATGACAAGGGCAAAGAACCTGAGCTCTACTCTCTGTTTCTGAGCTGGCAAACCATCCCCCACCAGGGAATTGTGGGAAAAGGAAGCTTTGGTTCTAAAGAGTATATGTTTTGTCAGGGTTCAAACCGAACGTAACGTCCATTACATTGCCAGTTCATATCCTCCCGTCAGATCTTGATGGAATGTCTGAGGTTAGACACCAGAATGGTCCTTACATTAGTCACTGTAATTACTCAGTGATTGTGACACAGATCTCCAAGGCGTGCCAAGAGTCATGTAGTAATAGCTAGCTAGCAGAGAGAGGGCAGAGAGAGCGGGGGTGATAATACTATAATGCTGGTAGTGGATGGAGGAATCTGACACCAGCAGGCCAGATGTTAGAGAGCTGTGGACAGGAAGAGAATATATATCCTGTAAGGCGTGTCATCATGTCACATGATCCATCCCTGCTGATTCAGCCTCTTGGTCTTCTGTTCTGACATCTCACAACTAGGCCTAAAACCGACCCACTACTTTGGAGGCTTCCCCATATGAATCACACTCAGACCAAGGTCATGAATTTGATTATACCTTGTTTTAAGATGTTATATTGAGCAATGTTAACTACTGCACAAATGACATAGGAGTTGCTCATCAGTTGCCAACGGATCAACTCCATGAAATTATAAAGCAGTTACTAAATCACAACCATGTATCAATATGTCAGTGCAATGTTCTTACTAGAGTATTCACAGTGTTCCTACACATCCAGTGTGTTCATAACAAATTATTCTAAATGAGAGGAAGAGAAGAATGACATGAAGTAGCACTACACCATGGTGTTCAGATGACTGTGTTGTTGTGCATGCAGAGAAGTGTAGCTAGCTATGCTTTGTGTTCAGTTTCTAAAAGGTCTCCTATGATGTATGCTATCTACTAGCTGGCTAATCAACCCCAGCTGCAAAACTTTACATTGTTGGTCATAACAGGTGGGAGGGGACAAAGGTCCCACACATGTAAATCCATCCTCTCTTATCTCCAATTGCCTTTCATTTTCCTACATTGCCTGCTGCCGAGCATCATGGGAAATAAGACGCTGAGACACATTTTTAATTAAGTGCAGTTTTAGCTTCATTGAATTTATAAAAACACAATGGGAGAAAAGAGAGAGGTATTTTTCCTGTCTCATTAATCACAGTGCTACCATGTCTGATACGGCGGTACAGGGAAGAGAACCAGGCTGCAACTGTGGAGTGGAATATTTGAACATCTCAGCACTGATGTGTGCAAAGCGGAGTGTTTGTCTGCAGGGGAGGCTTTGAAATTTCATCCACTCCAGCCCTTTTAACTCGGCAGAGGGAATGTGTGTCTCGCTCTAGTTGGCCAGTGGCTGTTACGGGGGCTCCGTGCCTCTCCCCCTTCTCCACCTCCCCCCTCCTCACCACCATTCCATGACCTGCTCTGTGTCAGATAGTTTAATGTGAAATTGCTTTTCTTTCAAATTTCCCCCTGGAAACGCAGGTCACTGCAAAATGTTACATCTCATAATGGCATGTTATTGTTGTTCTTTCATATGAGTCCTTGCCTTAGAAGTGGAGGATTCCAGTGGCATGCTAAGGTTACAGACAGCTGTTTTTCCCTGCCCCGCTCCTGCCCGTCTCTGATTCCAGTGGCATGCTAAGGTTACAGACAGCTGTTTCTCCCTGCCCCGCTCCTGCCCGTCTCTGATTCCAGTGGCATGCTAAGGTTACAGACAGCTGTTTCTCCCTGCCCCGCTCCTGCCCGTCTCTGATTCCAGTCATGCCCATGGTAACCCTGCTGAAAAATGGATCAACACCACTCTATGATTACTCTATACATTAGCGGGGCTTAAATTTAATTTGTTGGCAGGGCCCGGCGGTAAAGCTATGGGCCTGGCCTATCAGAGGCACTTTGTAAAGGCCCTGGAAGAGCCTCCTGGGGTGATCCTATCAGTCAGACACACTGACTGTCAGCAGACACGCTCTGTTAGTCAGCAGCACTGTGGCCCTCCCAAGCCCAGACGCTGGCGCTCAGCACTCCACTGGGGCAGGGCTGTGGGCACCATGGCTCCCCACCTGCCAATCAAACACCCAGCCAGGACCACGACCTCTGGCCCCCTGTTGAAATGGATGCTCTTCAACAGGTGATCCAACAGACAAGACTATATACCCATAGCAAGGCCACAGCACCAGTAGATACATATAGTACTGTAATGCTAGCACAGTACACTTATTATGTTAGCAAATCCTGATGGGGTATTTGACCTTAACTATGTATGGTCATTAGCCTTGATGATTCACCTGAATCTAAAGCTACTGCTGGTATCTCTTAGGTGGCTATAACATGACCATACTGTGAAGGAGAAGGTATGTCTAACTGTAAAGGGTTTCACTGAAAATGTCTAATGTGTTGAGACCAAAAGCCTTTTCTCCCCAGCAGTCAAGGAGAAAGGGTTGTTGCTAGTTGGTGTATATATGCATTTCTCTTGCCTTTTGAAATGTGTAGCTAGTATTTTTAGCTTTGCATTTTCATCTCCCTGAATGGCTGGCAAAATGGCTTGAGTTCAGGCCTGTCTAGGCTGCTTTTATCAGAGCTCACAGTCACAGTACAGGCAGAAAAAATGTATGTTTTTAGAGGTTTTCCCAGGGAGAAATGTTTCACCTGGTTAAAAAACAACAAGAAGCACTTACACTGCTGTGCGGCTTTAATTGGGGTCCATTTTCATTTCAAACGTTTTTAAATATCTGGAATGGAACACACACTGTAAAGTGCTGTACAAATCTTCCCAGATACATTACTTTGACCTCAGAGTCAGATTGGTTCAAAGCATATGTGTTCATAACATGTACCTTGGAACATAATAGCCCAGCTCCACCATTCAACACAGAAGCATGTAGTGGCCCTTACTCACAATATAACGTGAGACGGGAGTCAAAGGTTGACAATGACTTTCAGTTCTATCAGACTTCAATGAATAGGGAAGAAGGGAAATGCATATATCTGTGGAGAAATGCAATATTCGATTTCATATTTAATGTTTGATAATCTCTGTGTCAAACCAGACTAACCAGACTCCTCACCTGTTACCTTACACTCTTAGAAAAAAATGTGCTATCTAGAATAGAGGTCGACCGATTATGATTTTTCAACACCGATAACGATTATTGGAGGACCAAAAAAAGCTGATACCGAATAATCGGCCGATTAAATTTTTTTGTAATAATGACAATTACAACAATACTGAATGAACACTTATTTTAACTTAATATAATACATCAATAAAATCATAGACTTAGTTATAAGATGATAACACACAGAAATACAAGCCTTAGGTCATTAATATGGTCGAATCCGGAAACTATCATCTCGAAAACAAGACATTTATTCTTTCAGTGAAATACGGAACCATTCCGTATTTTATCTAACGGGTGGCATCCATAAGTCTAAATATTCTTGTTACATTGCACAACCTTCAATGTTATGTCATAATTACAAAAAATTCTGGCAAATTAGGCGACCCAAACTGTTGCATATACACTGACTCTGCGTGCAATGAACACAAGAGAAGTGACAATTTCACCTGGTTAATATTGCCTGCTAACCTGGATTTCTTTTAGCTAAATATGCAGGTTTAAAAATATATACTTCTGTGTATTGATTTTATGAAAGGCATTGATGTTTATGGTTAGGTACACATATGAGCAACGATACGCAACGCATCGATTATATGCAACGCAGGACACGCTAGATAACTAGTAATATCATCAACCATGTGTAGTTAACTAGTGCTTATGATTGATTGATTGTTTTTTGTAAGATAAGTTTAATGCTAGCTAGCAACTTACCTTGGCTTACTGCATTCGCGTAACAGGCAGTCTCCCGTGCAGTGCAATGTAATCAGGTGGTTAGAGCGTTGGACTAGTTAACTGTAAGGTTGCAAGATTGATTCCCCGAGCTGACAAGGTAAAAACCTGTCGTTCTGCCCCTGAACGAGGCAGTTAACCCACCATTCCTAGCCGTCATTGAAAATAAGAATGTGTTCTTAACTGACTTGCCTAGTTAAATAAAGATGAAATAAAGGTGTAAAACTGTTTTTTTTTTTATCGTCCAAATCGGTGTCCAAATTTCTGATTGTTATGAAAACTTGAAATCGGCCCTAATTAATCGGCCATTCCGATGAATCGGTCAACCTCTAATCTAGAACCTAAAATGGTTATTTCGCTGTCCTCGGTAGGAGAACCCTTTAATAAAGAACCCTTTTTGGTTCCAGGTAGAAAGAACCCTTTTGGTTCAAAGTAGAACTATTTTGGGTTCCATGTAGAACCTTTACCACAGAGGGTTCTACATGGAATTTAAAAGGGTTCTACCTGGAACCAAAAAGGGTTATCCTATGGGGACAGCTGAAAAACCCTTTTGGCACCCTTTTTTCTAAGAGTGTACACTTAACCATTCATTCATTTGATCAATTAATGGCACCCAGAGGACGAAATGGGGACACATCCGTCCCCCAGTGACACGTGAAATATAGACTGACAATGCCTCTGCTTCCTTAACACTGCTCACCACCACCTCTCTGTCTGACAGGCTGGCCTACCGCATGTGTCATAATGAGAGGATCTCCGCTCCGTCAATTAGATGCTGTCTGAACTTCTGTGAGGTACACAGGGAAAAAAGCCCCAGATGAAGGATTTGCCCTAGACTCAGGGGAACCGATGAGCGCTTTCCCCTTTGTGTGCAAATAACATTCGGCAGGAACGTCAGCTCTTTCCGCCGTCCGATTTAGAACCATCCCAGTGTTTCTTCCTTTTCTTCTGATGGCTGGGTGTGTGTTAGATCTGTCCCTGAGGCAGGGTTACAGATAAGAGCATCTCAGCATAAATACCAGCTATCTCCACCACCACGACCTACCTCCACCATCACCACCACCACCTACCTCCACCACCACCACCTACCTCCACCACCACCACCTACCACCTCCACCACCACCTACCTCCTCCACCACCACCTACTGCCACCATCACCACCACCTACCTCCACCACCACCACCTACCTCCACCACCAACACATACCTCCACCATCACCTACCTCCTCCACCACCACCACCTACCTCCACCACCAACACCTACCACCACCACCACCTACCTCCACCACCAACACCTACCTCCACCACCACCTACCTCCACCACCACCACACCACCTACCTCCACCACCAACACCTACCACCACCACCATCTACCTCCACCACCACCACCTACCTCCACCACCAACACCTACCACCACCATCTACCTCCACCACCACCACCACCACCTACCTCCACCACCAATACCTACCACCACCTACCTCCACCACCAACACCAACAACCTCCACCACCAACACCTATCACCACCACCACCACCTACCTCCACCACCACCACCACTTACCTCCACCAGCCTCTTAGAGGGAGATGAGGAGAAGCTCTGTCATTGTCTCTCCCTCTCAGTGGTTCACTTTGAATTATTTAATTACTTTGCTTGAGACTTGAGCAATTATACCTCGCGCTGCGTATCTGTTAATTATATCTGACCTCACGTTCCCGCTGTTCTATTAATTGTTCACCGAGATGACATTCTTAGATAACTGTCAGTGTCATATTCACATTGTACAGTACAATGTAATAGGAAGATGGAATAGGGAGATTTAATATTGCAGGTTGGTTCTGCGTAGCTGCCTTCTTGCCGTCGTCCTTATTCCAGGTGGGGCCATAATGGTACTGATGCCCCCTGGTTCGTCCTCTTAACCCGAGCCCTGCCATGGTTGCCATTGGTTACCCATGTACCCCGGAGCCCATGTGCACAGGAATGTTTTGTTAATTATAACTGATGTTCAGAGACCTCCAAACTCTGATCCCCCGTCCATGTTGTGCGCTGCATGCAGATGTTGCCAATGAATTTCAATCAGCCTGGCCCCTCTAACAACTGCATGCTTAAAACTCCTGGAGTACATGTCTCTACAACACACTCAGTGTTTATAGCCCGTCTACATCCATTGAGTGTTTGCAGCTTAATTGCATCCATTCCCTAAAAGTGCTGTTTGAAATTGCTGCTGCTGTTGTTTTTTTTGCTATTTTTGGTTTCCTTTTGCTATCCATCATTCATTTTGGTAAGCAACCCCTTCATTCATGTTGGTAAGCAACCCCTTCATTCATGTTGGTAAGCAACCCCTTCATTCATGTTGGTAAGCAACCCCTTCATTCATGTTGGTAAGCAACCCCTTCATTCATGTTGGTAAGCAACCCCTTCATTCATGTTGGTAAGCAACCACTTCATTCATGTTGGTAAGCAACACCTTCATTCATTTTGGTAAGCAACCCCTTCATTCATGTTGGTAAGCAACCCCTTCATTCATTTTGGTAAGCAACCCCTTCATTCTTGTTGGTAAGCAACCCCTTCATTCATTTTGGTAAGCAACCCCTTCATTCATGTTGGTAAGCAACCCCTTCATTCATGTTGGTAAGCAACCCCTTCATTCATTGTGGTAAGCAACCCCTTCATTCATTTTGGTAAGCAACCCCTTCATTCATTTTGGTACGCAACCCCTTCATTCATTTTGGTAAGCAACCCCTTCATTCATTTTGGTAAGCAACCCCTTCATTCATGTTGGTAAGCAACCCCTTCATTCATGTTGGTAAACAACCCCTTCATTCATTTTGGTAAGCAACCCCTTCATTCATTTTGGTAAGCAACCCCTTCATTCATTTTGGTAAGCAACCCCTTCATTCATTTTGGTAAGCAACCCCTTCATTCATTTTGGTAAGCAACCCCTTCATTCATTTTGGTAAGCAACCCCTTCATTCATTCGTATTCAGCTTGAGGTGGCGCGAGCGGCAGTCTGTTTAAGAGCGTGGAGGGGGGATGGCACCTTTCGGTTAAGGCTGCCTGGCCATCCTGGAGCGCTGGGTGCGTATGCTCGGACAGCTGGCCTTAGAGTTAGTCAGTGTCGCTGTGGAGGGACCCGGAGCTCAGTAACATGCCCTCCGGCCCTGCCCGCCTCCCTTCCTGCCTCCCTCCCTCCCTGCCTCCCTCCCTCCCTCCCTGCTTTCGTCCCTCCCCGCCTGTCTGCCTGCATCGCTGCCCGGCTTGAGGGGTAGGGAGGGGTGTATGGCTGGAGCTGCAGCCACAATCCATTACTTTTACCTAAGCAAGGGGAGAAAAAGGAGGGAGAGAGAGATTGAGTTAAGGGCTAGGGCACCTCTGAGTCCTGTCTTCTGCATGCTAATTTAGCTAGCCACTACGAGAGGGATCAGAATCCTCTGGCTGAGACGTGGCCTCTCAACCCATCAGGCCTGGATATCCCCTACCCCTTTGCATTACTATAGAACAGCTACAGTGTGTTCTCTACATATAGCTAGCAGACTAAAGTCAACCTCTATGATATGTAGAGAGATTTCTGCTCCGTGAAAAATGGAGCGAGAAAAATGTTGGATACACTGATCTTATTATCCATGACCATACTAATGATAACTCAAAAATGCAGAACTACTTTCACAAAATGCTCTCTGGTTTGGTTAATTGGTCTCAGTGATGGTATTTACGCTGGGGAATAGCTGGTTTATTTTAAACACGTTATTTCTTCATTAAACTTGTTTGACTTTTATGTGTGAGACCCTGGCACTGTAGTAGTTGCATAGTGCTGAAATGTAGTTGAATTATAATGGTTGAATTACGCTGTCCACCGTTACCGTCCACTGAATTGTCACATCTCCTGCCTTTCTTCAGTGGTCATTGTTCTGATTCCATCTCCCATGCAGGCTAGACAGACAACCCAATGAACATTTGTGCCCGAGCAATGAGACGCAGGGTGATTGTGAGCCACTGCTGAAAGCTATCACTATCCGAGTGGAAAATACACATGACAACTGGTTTACAGGTTCCAAATGAGAACCCACCACGAACGGGGGAAAGCCATCCTGGATTGGTACACACCGACATTTATACATTTCACCAACGGTTCTGTGCTGAGATGTGTCTAATCTTTGCTGTGCCTCTCAGTGAGGTAGGACCCCAACACTCTCATTATTTGACGACAAAACATTCACAGTGTGTATTCAGCCGGGTTCAGCCAGCCACAATATACTCCCCGCATACACAAGTCCCCTGTGTGGGATCATAAAGTGGCTCTATAGCCCAGCATTAAAGGGGCCGGCAGTTAAAATGCAGCCACATCCACTCCCCCACTTTAACCAGAGAGTGGTTGAATAGAGAACTAAATAAAACAGCCTGTCAATAGCCTTTAATTTTGAATAGAGAACAAATGCAATTCAATAGCCTGGTAATGGCCTTCATTTTCCTCCAGACTCTTGATATTGATTTGATGGCTTAATTTGACTTTGGCAGGTGGGATGCGATTGGCAATGTATACAGCTGCATGCAATTTACCCCAAACAACACAATAAACAACAAATATGCAGTCGTTTGACAACACAACTGTTTTCCATGGCACTGCATCCTGGGCCATCTGAATGTATTGGACCACATGGGGATCTGTTGGCAGGTCCAGGCTCCACGTTTACACCCAAAATGTTATTTTGATTTCACCGACACTAAGATAATGTTTCATAACACACAGTCAGTCATAAATTAGCCCATCTGTCTGTTTGAGCGCCTCAGTATTCTTCAAATCTGTCTCTGTGACTCCACGTGCTGGGTCTCTCTCTCTTTCTCCCTCTGTCTGCTTGACCACAGTGACTCGTTCTCGCTCCACACGGAGTTACTGATGGCTGTCAGCTCAATGAGCTAGTTCTCCTGAGATTGCATTTGAGCCAGATTCCTGACACACACACACACACACACACACACACACACACACACACACACACACACACACACACACACACACACACACACACACACACACACACACACACACACACACACACACACACACACACACAGAACATTATCCAGTTTGATTGTATTTCACAGCACGATATTCAAAATGAATCATTGGGAACTGTGTGAAAGTGAGTGGATGGTCGATGTGTCACTCACTCCCATCAGCTTATTCATATAGACGACTATACAATGAGTGCAGTCTGCAGCTGATTCCAGTCACATCAGCAACCCTAATGGAACCAGTCCCATTGGCTGACTACTGCATATTATGGGAAATCAATCTTCCTTTTTTATACAGCTTGGTCTATTATGCCAACATTGTCTTGAAAAGATGGCTTGTCTTATTTAACATGATATTTGATAGAGATATTTTTACCCTTTGTTGATCTAGTGAAACCGTACACAGATTATAAATATATATATATATATATATATATAATGTAATTCAATATATATATATATATATATATATAAAAAAATATATAGATATATACAGTGGGGCAAAAAAGTATTTAGTCAGCCACCAATTGTGCAAGTTCTCCCACTTAAAAAGATGAGAAAGAATTTAATGAATTTATTTGCAAATTATGGTGGAAAATAAGTATTTGGTCACCTACAAACAAGCAAGATTTCTGGCTCTCACAGACCTGTAACTTCTTCTTTAAGAGGCTCCTCTTGTCCTCCACTCGTTACCTGTATTAATGGCACCTGTTTGAACTTGTTATCAGTATAAAAGACACCTGTCCACAACCTCAAACAGTCACACTCCAAACTCCACTATGGCCAAGACCAAAAGAGCTGTCAAACGACACCAGAAACAAAATTGTAGACCTGCACCAGGCTGGGAAGACTGAATCTGCAATAGGTAAGCAGCTTGGTTTGAAGAAATCAACTGTGGGAGCAATTATTAGGAAATGGAAGACATACAAGAACACTGATAATCTCCCTCGATCTGGGGCTCCACGCAAGATCACACCCCGTGGGGTCAAAATTATCACAAGAACGGTGAGCATAAATCCCAGAACCACATGGGGGTGGAAAAATCATGCTTTGGGGCTGTTTTTCTGCAAAGGGACCAGGACGACTGATCCGTGTAAAGGAAAGAATGAATGGGGCCATGTATTGTGAGATTTTGAGTGAAAACCTTTCAAGGTCCTGGAGTAGCCTAGCCAGTCTCCAGATCTCAACCCCATAGAAAATCTTTGGAGGGAGTTGAAAGTCCCTGTTGCCCAGCAACAGCCCCCAAATATCACTGCTCTAGAGGAGATCTGCATGGAGGAATGGGCCAAAATACCAGCAACAGTGTGTGAAAACCTTGTGAAGACTTACAGAAAATGTTGGACCTCTGTCATTGCCAACAAAGGGTATATAACAAAGTATTGAGAAACTTTTGTTATTGACCAATTACTTATTTTCCAAAATTCATTAATAATACTACAATGTGATTTTCTGGATTTTTTTCTCATTTTGTCTGCCATAGTTGAAGTGTACCTATGATGAAAATTACAGGCCTCTCTCATCTTTTTAAGTGGGAGAACTTGCACAATTGGTGGCTGACTAAATACTTTTTTGCCCCACTGTATGTATATATGGGCCAAAATAGAAGAAATAGAAGAAATATATATATATATATATATATATATATTGAATTACATTTTGCAAAATAGTTTTGTTTTATCAAGGTATTTACTGACATAGTATAAATCTATACTGAAAAATAAAGTGCTACCAACATTTGTGTTAAGTAGGAATGAAATTCTGTGTAATTATTTTTCCAATGGCTGCCATATTCATGAGTGTATTTCTCCAGACATTCCATACAGAACAGGCTGTTAGCTACTGTACGTCTCACAGTACAGGAATAGAGACTTGTTAAGCTCTCTCTCATCTGGTAGGTGTGCCGCCACCCGTCCTCTGTCTCTTTCTTGTCATCAAAGGGGAGGGGAGAAGTCTTTACACAAGAAGACTCCTAGTGATTGTGACTCTTAAGTCTTACCTAGGTGAACAGTTTTGATCAGTGTCTGAATATTTAAAATATAATTTCAATGGGAGACGGGTTTGAGGGAGTTAAATTCTCAGTAGAGAATCAAAGCCTGTCTGGCTCATGTCATACTAATGATCTTTTTCTTCTCTGTCGCTGTCAAAACAGAAGCACTTCTTTCATTGTTTTTAATGTTGTTTTCTCTTCCCTCCCTCCTTCCCTCACAAGTATTTCATAGGAGTGCGGGGAACGATGATGCCTAGATAGAAATCCTGTGTCATTTACATGACTGATTACAGTGCAATTTCACACTTATTTGCATGGCTATACTGAACATCCTCGCAGAACTAATGGATTGTTGGAGGGAGCGGCTGCCTGTTCAAGGCTAGCTAACACTGGCCATGCAAATGAGCAGAGAGAAACTGATGGTGTGCTTTATTAAGCTCAGGAGTATCTGCTCAATAAGACACATTCAGAGCTGCTGCCTGCACGCCTCTCTCTCTCCCCTCTCTCTCGCCCCCCTCTCTCTCCCCTAACTCTCGCCCCCTCTCTCTCCCCTCTCTCTCCCCTAACTCTCGCCCCCTCTCTCGCCCCTCTCTCTCCCCTCTCTCTCTCCCCCCTCTCTTGCCCCTCTCTCCCGTCTCTCTCTCCCCTCTCTCTCTCTCCCCTCTCTCTCTCTCCCGTCTCTCTCTCCCCCTCTCTCCCCTGTCTCTCCCCTGTCTCTCTCTCCCCTCTCTCTCTCCCCTCTCTCTCTCTCCCCTCTCTTTCTCTCCCCTGTCTCTCTCCCCTGTCTCTCTCCCCTGTCTCTCTCCCCTCTCTCTCCCCTCTCTCTCTCGCCCCTCTCTCGCCCCCCTCTCACACCCCGCTCTCTCTCCCCTCTCTCTCTCTCTGCTGCTGGCTTGAAATATAATATTTGGACACAAGGTTGAGGCAGCGCTATCATTTCCTGTGTGCAGTGATGGGCTATTTTAATGTCCTCATTTCAAATCGGTTAGGTTTTGTTGAAAGGTAGAGAGAATTGTTTGTGTTTTGTGGAGTGGGTAGAGAGAGTGTGTTCCTGTTCTGCACCGTCGGTATGCTGCTTTAATGAGGGTTGTGTTGACGTCATGGGTTCCTATGCCTGCTGAACATTGTGTTATAATGTAGTCAGCTGTACCGAGCAATACAGACCAAAATATCTTCATTACTGCTTAATTGGAAATTGGAAAAAGTTCTATAAGGGTAACAGGGTTTGTTCATTTCTGCCTGGTATGTTGTTTATAGCCTGATCTGAGGATTTCACTAGGGTCTTTATGAGAGGCTGCAGGAGATATCTGCTACTTTTTCATTAGGCCTGTAATGTTTATAAGATTGCTTCATAGGGAATGTTGATGCGGTGGGATTGCTAGTTTATGTTGTGCAGTGTGATGGGTGACTGTGGCCATTATCAAATGAATGCTCTGCAAACCCAAAGCTGCCTCAATAACATGAGGGTAATCACATTTTTTAGCGATCATTATTTGCGATATTATGACATTAATAATTTCTCCTCATACTTTTATATATGTACATAAAATGATTATAAAATAAAAGCTTCATTGGAATCTACAACTCTCGCCACATATCTTGTTAATAATCTATAAAACAAGTGGGAACTTTTCCAATCTCATCTCCCATGATGTTCCTTAGAACAACTAGCAGTTCATTTCCACTTGTTGTAATTGCTTCTTCCAGTTAAAAAGAATGATGGCCAAGTCCATGCAGATGTTGTCTGGGTTTAGTCCATCTGTTCTCATGGGCCATGTCCATGCAGATGTTGTCTGGGTTTAGTCCATCTGTTCTCATGGGCCAAGTCCATGCAGATGTTGTCTGGGTTTAGTCCATCTGTTCTCATGGGCCAAGTCCATGCAGATGTTGTCTGGGTTTAGTCCATTTGTTCTCATGGGCCAAGTCCATGCAGATGTTGTCTGGGTTTAGTCCATTTGTTCTCATGGGCCAAGTCCATGCAGATGTTGTCTGGGTTTAGTCCATTTGTTCTCATGGGCCAAGTCCATACAGATGTTGTCTGGGTTTAGTCCATCTGTTCTCATGGGCCAAGTCCATACAGATGTTGTCTGGGTTTAGTCCATTTGTTCTCATGGGCCAAGTCCATGCAGATGTTGTCTGGGTTTAGTCCATTTGTTCTCATGGGCCAAGTCCATGCAGATGTTGTCTGGGTTTAGTCCATTTGTTCTCATGGGCCAAGTCCATGCAGATGTTGTCTGGGTTTAGTCCATTTGTTCTCATGGGCCAAGTCCATGCAGATGTTGTCTGGGTTTAGTCCATTTGTTCTCATGGGCCAAGTCCATGCAGATGTTGTCTGGGTTTAGTCCATTTGTTCTCATGGGCCAAGTCCATGCAGATGTTGTCTGGGTTTAGTCCATTTGTTCTCATGGGCCAAGTCCATGCAGATGTTGTCTGGGTTTAGTCCATCTGTTCTCATGGGCCAAGTCCATGCAGATGTTGTCTGGGTTTAGTCCATTTGTTCTCATGGGCCAAGTCCATGCAGATGTTGTCTGGGTTTAGTCCATTTGTTCTCATGGGACATTCACAAGGTAGCTTCCCAGGGTCAGTCATTGCTCTCACTGCTGTTTACCGAGATACGTTGCTTCTCTGTTTTCATCATCCTTTGTTTCTTATTGTCTTCCCTGGCTTTCATCATAAGCAGCGTGCTAATGCACTGCGTGTCTTTAAGGAACCAGGCTGAAATATATTAGTGCTCACCCTCAGATTATTTTCTAGAAATGGATTTGGGACTATTTGCACAGTGGCAGTGTAGTGGCAGAATACATGACTTTAACACAGCGGAGTGAGAAGACGGTGTGAACTGAGAATGGCTGTCTGATGAACAGCACCACACCATGCTTCTCCCAGCTCTACACAGGGAATTACTGGAAGTCAAGAGGGAGCTTGATGCAGTCTTAAAATAAAAATATATCTGATAACCATTGTGAGAAAGGTTGACATTAGGCTGACTTTGTCTACTGTCGTCTCTTTCTCTTACACTAAGCCTCTAGTGCCTGGCCCTCCACATTGTGACACATTTCTTATGTTCCTCCTGTTTGCCTTCTCTCTCTCTCTCTCCCTCCCTCTCTCTCTCTCTCTCTCTCTCTCTCTCTCTCTCTCTCTCTCTCTCTCCCCTCTCTCTCTCTCTCTCTCTCTCTCTCTCTCTCTCTCCCCTCTCTCTCTCTCCTCTCTCTCTCTCTCTCTCTCTCTCCCCTCTCTCTCTCTCCTCTCTCTCTCTCTCTCCCCTCTCTCTCTCTCCTCTCTCTCTCTCTCTCCCCTCTCTCTCTCTCTCTCTCTCCCCTCTCTCTCTCTCTCCTCTCTCTCTCTCTCTCTCTCTTCTCTCTCTCTCTCTCTCTCTCTCTCTCCTCTCTTTCTCTCTCCTCTCTCTCTCTCTCCTCTCTCTCTCTCTCCCCTCTCTCTCTCTCCCCTCTCTCTCTCTCCTCTCTCTCTCCTCTCTCTCTCCTCTCTCTCTCTCTCTCTCTCTCTCTCTCTCTCTCTCTCTCTCTCTCTGCCTGGGGCTGGTGATCAGTGCTGTATTCTCTCTCTGTCTCCTAGAGATGAGTGACAGATGGTAGCCATTAGTGTATATTCCATGCATCTGTTGCAAGGCGCTAATTTATCTCATTAGAAGGACGTGTGGAGGGGGAGGAGGAGTGTGTAGGACCAGGACACTGTTTCATTATGTGTGTAAAACAGAGGGAACGGATAGAGCCGCCTGGCTAAGAGAGAGACAAATAGAAAGAGCGGGAGAGAGAGTAGAGAGACACAGGATCGTGTGTGTGTCTGTGTGCACATATCTGTGTGTGTTTGGGCGAGTGATACCTGCGTGTGTATGTGGGTGTTTGTGTGATGCCTGCCAGCGTGTGTGTGTGTTAGAGAGAGTGGGTGGCAGTGAGCACCAGATTGGACCCACTGTGCTTATTGTACCCGGGGTCATGATGTATAATCACTTGCCTTCAAACCATTACCAATACACCCCCCCCCCCCCCCCACTCACATATATACACACACCCCACTAACACATAGAAGTAAACACACACTCACATATACACACACCCCACTAACACATAGAAGTAAACACACACTCACATATATACACACACCCCACTAACACATAGAAGTAAACACACACTCACATATACACACCCCCCACTAACACATAGAAGTAAACACACACTCACATATATACACACACCCCACTAACACATAGAAGTAAACACACACTCACATATACACACACCCCACTAACACATAGAAGTAAACACACACTCACATATATACACACACCCCACTAACACATAGAAGTAAACACACACTCACATATATACACACCCCACTAACACATAGAAGTAAACACACACTCACATACTCAATCAAAGGCATGTACACACACTCCACTAACACGTAGAAGTAAACACACACTCACATACTCAATCAAAGGCATGTACAGTTGGCACACTAGCACAATTAGTATTGAATATGGATGTGACTGTGCAGACCATTGTGCAGAGTGCCATGATTCCTGGTCATGTTGCTTGTAGCCCTTTACACTCGTACCAACATACAGGTTGAAAATGGAAGGTTTGGGATGCGGTTACTGTAATAGAAAAAGTTGGGCAACTTTTGCAAAAATGTTGTCTGAGTGGAGGGAAATGCTTTAAAGTACGAGGACTCAATGTATTCTGAAAGATGAGACGTTGAGGATTATAATGCTGCTTTAATTTCATACACATCACATTTCATCATAAAACCCATGTCATATAGTGTCAGTGTTTATGATCACTATGTTTGATGTACAGTTACCAGATGACATGGCATCAAACCCTGGTTGTTCTGAACAGAAGGAGACGGTGTTTGTTGTATTGTGAAGAACATTTGCCGTAGACCACACATCTGAAGGCACCATGACTCCATTTAATGCGCAACAAAATGATTATCTACTTCTATGAATTGCCTTGTGAAAGCCTTTAAGATCATCTTTTATAATGTAGCTAGTCATGTTGGCAAGCTTTCAAATCATGCCCACCTGACCCAGATTGTGATTAGTTAATGGACTGTTTTTGGATTGCGTAAACAACAACAGTAATTGTATCAAGGCGTGGATGCAGGGCTATGTTCAAAACAACTACAAGTGTGCCTGAACTTTGTGTCCTTATCTTTAGTGTAATAATTGTCCCATGATCTCCAAACAGTTCCCTTTTAATTTCTACCTTGCATAAGCTTTCCATATTTCTTCTGTCAAAAACATGTAATTTTAGCCCTATCCATATAGGCCAATTCCCACCAGTGTAAAGGGTTAACCCCACTACTATTTTTATCATGGTAACCATTCTATTTCTAGTGGCGGTTTGAGAAAAGCTAATCGAGAACCTGAATGTAGCAAAACAGCCAAGGGTGGAATATCATCCGCCCTGCTGTTGGGCTCATTTTAATTTCCATTCAAGACGCTAACCAAAGTGGATTAGGACGGCCTGTTTTCTGCATGCAATCTCCTCTTAAACCCCCAAAAGATTGTTTCAGCACATATTCATGAATAAAGAGCGACTTTAAGGAGATTTGGCATCTGGGCTCTTATTGACCTGGTTATATGGTTTTCGCTGGGCTATCTCCCCGCTCAGGGGAAGGATTTAGTCTGCCGAGGAAAATCTCCTATTTCTCCTCACGTAAAACTCCAATAAAAGCCACCTGGCGACCTCTGTGTGTCTGCGCTGAGGAGATGAAACTGTAGTGACCTATAGCCATTCACAGGAGCCAGGAGTTAAACGCTGTGGATCTGTCTCCCAGGCTAGAGCTCTCACTGGCAGGGTCGCTGGCACCAGAGGTCACCTGGTTTCATAAGACCCACACGTAACCAGGGATGTGAGACGGCGTTGTATAGGAGTATGTCTAAGTGTGATAGGGTATAGGTTTGTGTGTGCCGTTTTGTGTCCATGTTTATGTTAAACACACAATATCGGAATAATAATATTCTATTATATATACTAGGTGTACAGGTGTGCTAGAATGTAGAGGAATAGGTGTGTTTTATGTACGAGTGTGTCTACAAAGCGTTACCATAGACCCTTACATGTATCTGAAGTCCTTTCCATCAACTGTCCACGCCAGTCCTCTGCTGTGTCTGTGTTCACACACAGGTCGGTGCCTGCAGCCATGCTGGTTGAAGTGCTGAGTGTGGTAGTGGGTGGTTCAGGTGGCGGACTCCTGTGTCGGTGTTGAATTGTCTTTGTTGAGCAGGTCATGTGGAGGTCTCCATTCACCATGGTGACAGATGTAGGGAGGCATGCACATCGCTATAAGTGGGGATTCTTGTTATGCATCGATCAAATTAGACCTTGGCCGTGCCTGAGAATGTTCATTTAAATGTCAACCCTCATATCGACAGACCGTATGAAATATGGAGAATTCGGTGGAATTATTAGGGTGTCAGATGTCGTTTTTCTCTCTTTGATGATGGCAGCAGCCAATAGGAAGCTGATTCTAGGGTCGGCTTCATCATGTCAAGTCAATATTCCAAACAGGAAATAGACAATATTCTTATATGGGAATAGAATGAAATGGTTCAGTGGTGAACCTGCTCTCATCGTGTACATACCATCTAGAGACATCACGTGACTCCACAACGCCACAGACATACACCATTCCACTACATCTAATATAGCTAATCCATTGAATAATTCAGCAAATTGACTCGATGTAAACTTTAGCTATTGGAGAGAAACAAAATCAAGCATCAGTTCTCATTCGCTCAGTGTTATAATATGAATTACATTACTGCTGCTGGAGTTTGATGTGTTGAATCATTGTGTGAGCGAATAACAAAAGGGTTTCTGCCGTAGTGCTGTTTGAGAGTCAGTTAGTGAGGCACCTGACACTTCCCAAACTCCTATTGTCTCCCGCCTAATAGAAAACAATTAGCCCAAAGAATGTTTTACATGGCAGTACATGATACACTTCAATTATTCCATTGTGTCTATTTCTATTCTGAATGGCGCTATCTGAATGGCGCTGGTGATTGGAATTGTCTTTCCTAAGGCACAGCGCTGTCAACCTGTCACAGCCATCCTTCCTGCGAAAGCCCTGGAATAGACGACGAGGCAGCCGGGTCATTGACGTCAAATGAACGCTGCCTGCCTTTCTGCATGTGTCCAATGATCAGAGAGACCCGGGTTACAGGAAACAGTAGCTTTACATGTCCCATCTCATTATGTCTCTCCTGAGAATAGGAGCCTGACGTTGACTGTGGTATCAGTATAGGTTTGAGCTGGGGATGTTTCTGAATCAGAGTGTTATGACTCTATACTGGCTTTCATTTCATCACACATCATCACCTTTTTCCCTGGGAGCTCATTTGTTACCATGAGTCCAACTATACCTGAACCATGCCAAATGAAAAAAAATACACACACACACACACACACACACACACACACACACAGACACAAAAACACAGAGAGTGAGACAGCAGTGAGCCAGTAGTTTCCTGTGGGCCTGGAGGGGAAACCATGTTCTAAGGCCAAGGCAACGTCTCCCTGATGGAGAATAGTCCTCCGTCACTCAGCATGATCAACGCTACCAGCAGCAGTAAGTCTGTGGGTATACATATGTCTGTATTAGAATAGAACCATGTGTAATCCATAAGGACATGCTGTTGCTTTATACTGACACACCAGTACTTCAATACTAGTTGTAACACACTCTATGTGTAGTGGGTGCGGAGTCAGGCACAGGAAGAGGGTAAAGAACCATGTTTTATTCCGGCGCAGGGATAATGGTCACGCCAAAACACCAGGAGCAATAAGACCGGCCCAAAACCAGGACCCAACCAGTCTGGAGGAAAACAAAGAAGATCGCACAACCACAAACATGAACAGAGGAAAAATAAGCCCGAACAAAGAGCCGGTGGGCATTACCGGCCTAAATATTTTATCTTTATTTAACTAGGCAAGTCAGTTAAGAACAAATTCTTATTTTCAATGACAGCTAGGAATGGTGGGTTAACTGCCTGTTCAGGGGTAGAACAACAGATTTGTACCTTGTCAGCTCAGGGGTTTGAACTTGCAACCTTCCGGTTACTAGTTACTAGCAACACTCTAACCACTAGGCTACCCTGCCACCCAACTCAAACCTAACTAAAACCTAAACAAGAAACAGGTGTAACCAATAAGACAAAACCAACAGAAAAGGGAAAAGGGATCGGTGGCAGCTAGTAGACCTGTGACGATGACCGCCGAGCGCCACCCGAACAAGAAGAGGAGGGAGTCGTGACACTAGGAATAGAAGTGTCTGAGGTTCTATGTGTTCTGTGTCTGTGTGTATAGCAGGCTATAATA
>NC_034179.2:79911622-79926622 GCF_002021735.2 Oncorhynchus kisutch | reverse complement strand
ATTTCTCTTCCTCATAACATATAATATAGATATGACTAAATGGAACACAATAGTTTGGTCTCCAGTTATTGTTCCAATAACATACATACAGTATGAATTTCAGCGTATGCATAGTTGAGCTATTATTATGTTAACATTACTAAGATTGTCACTAAATGTTGTTATTTAGCTTCTTTTTTTTTTACATCAACACAATGCATGTTGCTCCTACAGGTGTATCCAGTGTTTCAGTAGAACTGGACTAATCTATTGTATTTGAATTCCCCTGTTAGATTACTCTTCCACTTGGTTGGGCTGCCTGGTCTCATTGACCTGATGTAACATAGTAAATGTAAATCCAGGACACTCAAATTAGTATGATGTGTTACGTTTGGTATGGTTACATAAGACAGATGGTTACTTAGGGAGAAAAAATTAAGTAACCCTTACCTTAAACCTTTTAGCTAACTCCTAACCTTAACCTTAACTTTAACCCTAACTCTGAACCCTAACCCCAAAATGTAACATTGTACATTTTGCAAATTTGTAACATATAATATGAATTGTAATTCGGAACATTTCATACGAAATGAGTGATCGAGATCCACGAAACGTAACATTTCATACGAAATGAGTGATCGAGATCCACGAAACGTAACATTTCATACGAAATGAGTGATCGAGATCCACGAAACGTAACATATCATACGAAATGAGCGATCGAGATCCACGAAACGTAACATTTCATACGAAATGAGTGATCGAGATCCACGAAACGTAACATTTCATACGAAATGAGTGATCGAGATCCACGAAACGTAACATTTCATACGAAATGAGTGATCGAGATCCACGAAACGTAACATTTCATACGAAATGAGTGATCGAGATCCACGAAACGTAACATTTCATACGAAATGAGTGATCGAGATCCACGAAACGTAACATTTCATACGAAATGAGTGATCGAGATCCACGAAACGTAACATTTCATACGAAATGAGTGATCGAGATCCACGAAACGTAACATTTCATACGAAATGAGTGATCGAAATCCACGAAACATAACATTTCATACGAAATGAATGATCGAGATCCACGAAACGTAACATTTCATACGAAATGAGTGATCGAGATCCACGAAACGTAACATATCATTCTAAATGTGTGCCACGGATTTATGTACAGAATTATACGGGAGGGCATGTGTGTGGTTTGTCCCTTTGCAACTTGGTGAGCAGCACCCTTAGTTCTGCTTGGATGGAGGTATGAAGATTGTTTTTTTCGGGGGGGGGGGGGGGGGGGGGGGTCATAGCCAACCTCAATCATCTGAGGAGATGAACAGTAAACAATGCAGTGAGTGACTTCCCCGACCAACGCCTGCATCAGCAACACGTCCTTAGCTTTCCCCTGAATAAACACCCACCTAATTGTTTCAGGAGGAAATAGGCAGAATCCCTCTTTCCCTGTTCATTACAAAACCCTCTTAATCTTAAGAAGAGCACACGTGGCTTTGAGATACAGACTGACAAATTAATTACCAGCTAATTCTCACTTCTCTGTCCACTTGTTTGAATCAGGACAATATCGTTTTTTTAGTGCTGGTTCTGTCATACTCCTCGTCCTTACATTCATTTAGTTCCCTGTTTTGGCTGATAGATAAAACATGTATTTATTCATTTATTTGGCTCTCAAGTTTTTCCCAGCTACCCCAGTACATCTGCTATTCAACACACAGAGTACCGTTCAAACAAGGAAGCAGGATTTGAATGTAAATCACTCATTCAATCACATTGAGATTATTATCAATGTTACACATTTAAAAACAATATTATTAATACACTGTTGAATTAAGTGAAACCACTTATTTATTTATTTTTTATTTGTCAGGGATCATGTACAACATGCCATTACACCAGATTTAGCGAGATAGCACATTTTCATCTGTAGTCCCTTGGTTGAATTTGGGTGGCAGGGTAGCCTAATGGTCCGAGCGTTGGACTAGTAACCGAAAGGTTGCAAGTTCAAATCCCCGAGCTGACAAGGTACAAATCTGTCAGTTAACCCACTGTTCCTAGGCTGTCATTGAAAATAAGAATTTTTCTTAACTGACTTGCCCAGTTAAATAAAGGTTAAAAAAAAAATTGTGTTGAATGAAACTATAATAATTCACACCAGGAAGAGGTCAGCATTGATTCAAGCTACTTAGTAGGTAGCTAGTATTAGTCATGCCATTCTAGATATTCCTCTGTCTTTCTTTAAAATATCTAAATGTCACTTCTGATCCTGAGTGGCGTTCAACACTAGTGAAGCTCATCAATTCTCAGTAGTGTAGTTTTAGAAGTAGGACTTTTTACTCCAAAGGATCAGAGTGATGCCTTCTTTGTCTGGACTCTCCTGTTGTTGCAGTGCTGCAGTAAACACAACACAGTGGGTGATCCTGGAGGAGCAGGGCTAGCCTAGCGAGAGGTCGGCTGTGGGCTGGCCAGCTCAGTGGGCCTGGCGTGGGGCTCTATCTGATGATGGCGGTGGTGGGGTCGCAAGGGAGCCCCGGCACAAATGAAAGGTTAAGTAACGGAGGCATGCGAGCTTGTCATCACATTAGTCTGGACTCCCTGTAATTGTGAGGATGCTGCTGTCAGCCCCCGTCACTGTTCAGAGCAGAGCCAGCGCTCTGGATAAAGTGCTCTTCCGACTGGAGATAATTGAAAATCCAAAAAGACTTGGGCTAATTTGATTACGCCGGGCAATAGCTGAATTGTTCCCATTTTAAAGGGATTTGATTATGACATGCCGAAACTGCAGGAGCTATCCATTCTGATGAGTGGATAATGCTGGAGGGGAGGAGTGGTGTGTGTGTGTGTGTGTGTGTGTGTGTGTGTGTGTGTGTGTGTGTGTGTGTGTGTGTGTGTGTGTGTGTGTGTGTGTGTGTGTGTGTGTCAGCCTACAAGTTCTTAACCTACTACTGACTCCCTTAACTTGACCTAATGATGTACAGTGACTTCATGTGGAGGTGGGATGATAGACAGAGTCCTTCTCTTATCACTTAATAAATGTTAGGTTGTGTACAGTATCAACACTCTTTATGTGGAAGTGTTCACAGCTATGTATTTCTCCCAAGGACAACACAAAGGACCCAGTCATCACTGTTGGACTTTTACTCTGACCATTGTCTGAAATATCAGCTGTGTCCTTTAGAAGCCTGCCGTAAAGCCCAGACACCAGACGTGTGTAATATGTGTTCCCTCATGCAGCCCTCCGTAGAGGCCTCACACTCTACCTATCCCACAGCCTTTGGGCTGTATATTTGTATGAGGGATCCCTGGTCATTCAAAGCATTGACATTTGAGTGAAATCACAACTGCAGACGGATGACATACAGCCTCACTCTGTCTCTTTGTGAGGAGCACGTAACGCTGTGCAGCCACAGGGTGTGGCCAGGAGGGAGCAGTCTTGTGCCTGTTTGTGTGTTTGTGTGTGTGTGTGTGTGTGTCCAACTGCACGCATATATGTGCGTGACTGTGTATACATGTGCCCGACTGGGTGTGTGGTTTGGATGTGTTCGAGAGGGCATGTGTGTGAGTTTGTCCCTTTGTATCTTGGTGAGCAGCACCCTTAGTTCTGCTTGGATGGAGGTATGAAGATTCACAGTGGGGAAAAGCGTTCTTTGTAAGGCAGGCTTTACCCAGTGAAGTGTCCCCATTTGAGACAGGGCACCCAGCTTATCCCCCAAAGCACCTTTGACTGGGCCGGCTCTGCTTCGCTCCACTCCCAGCCTGCCCTGGCACAACCAGTGGGCAGTCACACTGACCCTGGCACAGATGAGTCATACACACACTCACACACACACTCCCTCTATTTAAACGACTGTGTTAGGTCTTCCTCTCAGTGTAAGACCTTGTCTGTTTCTATTCAGTGGTGCTGAATACATAGCATACGAACTAATGCATAGATGTTTGGAGCGTGTCTGTGAAGACTGCCATAGTGGCAAGAAAATACGACTGAATTTACTTAAGTCCTTCAGGGTAACTTTCCTCTTTCATTTTGGCTCTGAGAAACAGCAAGCGGGTGCCACTGTGGTGGGAGAGATTAAGTTAGCATTGATTGCTTTATTGGTGTGGTTGGGTTGTCTCTCGTCTGAGAACATTTGATGTAAGCACAAACATTTGTCTTGTCTTTCTTCTTGTCTCTATCTCATCCAGAGATCATTCCTTTTTTACGTGCACAGTATAAGGTGCAGAGGAACTGCAGAAATTAGCAGAAGTCTTGTGTTGATCTGGCTGTGCTCCTGATGTTGTCTGGATATAAGTCAGCTATTATCACACTCATTGGAGCTGTTGCATGCAATGTTCCAATTTTAATCAACACCAAATTACATATAATAATGCACATGTTCCTAATTGGCAATTACTCTGTAGTCTGGCCCAACCGGTATGGATTCAACATGTTTATTGGCAACAGCTCTGCTGCGTACTTTAGGATCTACCATCGATTCTGAAAGTCAATCACCAGGCACACATTACAGTTACTTTTTATGAGAGCTCTGCAACATTACGCAACTCTTCTTTTTCAGTTTGATGCCTCTTTCTTTGTTTATTGTGCTGAGCTGGTGCTATCCCCCTTGGACCTCATTGTGGATACGTTTGAGTGCGTCAATACCATAGTCTTTTGGCATCAGCCATCAATAGTCTGCCCATTAAAATGTGGAATTGCTTAACGCAACACAGCAAGATGCATTTCGCAGCATGGGGACGGGTATTTGCAAATAGATCAATGGCCTTTTACTGCTTTCTGAAACCATTGTCTGCCAGCAATTGGAAATCTTTTGGAGAGCATAGGGACGGCAGAAAGAGAGACGCGGGGAGAGGCGAAGTGCCACGACGCACAGACAAATTAATTACCCATATGTTTTTTGGGCCATTATCTAGTGACATTGCAAATGGTTGTTCGGCCCTCTCTAGGTAATGTAGCCTAAACAATGTCTGGCCCCGGCCATCATATGGATCATTAGCAGCTTGCCATGGGACTCTGGTCCTGTGGAACTGCCCTCGTGGGGGCTCCTGGGAGTGCTGCATGGGCTGCCCGTGCCAAGGGAGTAGAGGGAGGTAGGGGACGGAAGGGTGCCAGCCCACAGAGAGGGGAGAGAAGGGGGAACGCCTGTCACTCATTAGGGGTGGCCGCTCCACTGTGGAATCTTCTGAACAGGAACAGTCTCCAACCACCGCAGTCCCAACAGCAGCAGCTCCAGCACTAGTCAGCCAGCAGAGCAATAGGAGAGTGTGCTGTACATTCAGTACATTCAAAATATAATGTTAATACAAGTATGACGTGCAAGTTGTAACTTAATGTGGACTATTGGAACTGTGTATGGACATGGAGACACTGTGGTGATGAGGTGATGTGTCCCTATCAGAGTGGACATAGAGACACTGTGGTGATGAGGTGATGTGTCCCTATCAGAGTGGACATGGAGACACTGTGGTGGTGATGTGTCCCTATCAGAGTGGACATAGAGACACTGTGGTGATGAGGTGATGTGTCCCTATCAGAGTGGACATGGAGACACTGTGGTGATGAGGTGTCCCTATCAGAGTGGACATGGAGACACTGTGGTGGTGAGGTGTCCCTATCAGAGTGGACATGGAGACACTGTGGTGGTGAGGTGTCCCTATCAGAGTGGACATAGAGACACTGTGGTGATGAGGTGATGTGTCCCTATCAGAGTGGACATGGAGACACTGTGGTGGTGAGGTGTTCCTATCAGAGTGGACATGGAGACACTGTGGTGGTGAGGTGTCCCTATCAGAGTGGACATTGAGACACTGTGGTGGTGAGGTGTCCCTATCAGAGTGGACATGGAGACACTGTGGTGGTGAGGTGTCCCTATCAGAGTGGACATGGAGACACTGTGGTGGTGAGGTGTCCCTATCAGAGTGGACATGGAGACACTGTGGTGATGAGGTGATGTGTCCCTATCAGAGTGGACATAGAGACACTGTGGTGGCGAGGTGAGGTGTCCCTATCAGAATGGACATGGAGACACTATGGTGGCGAGGCTAGGTGTCCCTATCAGAATGGACTCGGAGACACTATGATGGTGAGGTGAGGTGTCCCTATCAGAATGGACATGGAGACACTGTGGTGGCGAGGTGAGGTGTCCCTATCAGAATGTCACCATGGATCTTTCTAGACCTGCTGCTGCTCTTGACACTGACCAAGCTAATAATATGCCTTTGTCTGAATTCAATGTTTTACCTATATTGGTTCCACTATTATAGAAGATAATGGAATGGGACAGTTTTATGTTCTTTCTTTATGAGGTTCATAGAAAAATATGAGAAAAGAAAGAAAACATTTAACTTAAACCGTTTGTCCAATTTACTTGTCAACAAACAGACAAACCATTTTATTTCCCTGCATGTTTTGAATGTACTGTGCATAGCACAAACAAAAATGCATTTTTCCATCAAAATGAAAAAACCCAAACAACAAATTGGCAAGGTGCTGATGGGTTTATTGTACAGAGACCCTGCATAATGCCCCGTGTCAAAAAAGCAAAGTGAAATTTCCTGTTAAATATGCAAAATCCCGCCTGTCTATTGAATGATAATAGCCCAGCACCTTGTCGCAGGGTTGCTGACTCCGTTGGCTGGCCATCAAAGGCCTGTTGACTAACTTTGAAAAGACCTTGTGTTTCCTGACTCTGGGCTTTCCAAGATTGGACAAATGCAGCATAAAAGGGACGAGCGAGGGAGCGGAGCACCAGGACGAGCGAGGGAGCGGAGCACCAGGACGAGCGAGGGAGCGGAGCACCAGGACGGGCGAGGGAGCGGAGCACCAGGACGGGCGAGGGAGCGGAGCACCAGGACGGGCGAGGGAGCGGAGCACCAGGACGGGCGAGGGAGCGGAGCACCAGGACGGGCGAGGGAGCGGAGCACCAGGACGGGCGAGGGAGCGGAGCACCAGGACGGGCGAGGGAGCGGAGCACCAGGACGGGCGAGGGAGCGGAGCACCAGGACGGGCGAGGGAGCGGAGCACCAGGACGGGCGAGGGAGCGGAGCACCAGGACGAGCGAGGGAGCGGAGCACCAGGACGAGCGAGGGAGCGGAGCACCAGGACGAGCGAGGGAGCGGAGCACCAGTCATGGCAACCCAGAGACGCCGGAGGGACAGGCGCCTTTGAAGTGATAAAGACCCTTCTCTTTCTGCTAGACAGCCTTCCCCTGAATACGGACCGACTGGCAGGACGCTGTCATGGGTTCATGTTTATAAAATGGCTCTGCTGTTTGTGTACAGCACACCCCAGGGGTCACATTGCTACTGGAGTTAAACGCTTGAATGTTTTCCTGGAAGGTTCTGAGTATCCGTCCATGCTGTAGCAGCACAGCAGCTGTATGCTGGATGTTCCTCTGTGTACCACTGCTGCACCTACTGTAGTACCATTTAGCATAATCCTTAGTCTCACTGGGCCAGACCATTACATAAAACAAATAGATACAGTTTAAGTCGGAAGTTTACATAATCTTAGGTTGGAGTCCAACCACTTAGGTTGGAGTCCAACCCTTGTTCACAAACTATAGTTTTGGCAAGTCGGTTAGGACATCTACTTTGTGCATGACACAGTCATTTTTCCCAGAATTGTGTATAGACAGATTATTTCACTTATAATTCACTGTATCACAATTCCAGTGGGTCAGAAGTTTACATACACTAAGTTGACTGTGCCTTTAAACAGCTTGGAAAGTTCCAGAAAATTATGTCATGGCTTTACAAGCTTCTGATAGGCTAATTGACATCATTTGAGTCAATAGGAGGTGTACCTGTGGATGTATTTCAAGGCCTACCTTCAAACTCAGTGCCTCTTTGCTTGACATCATGGGAAAATCTAAAGAAATCAGCCAAGACCTCAGAAAACAAATTGTAGACCTCCACAAATTCATCCTTGGGTGCAATTTCCAAACGCCTGAAGGTACCACGTTCACCTGTACAGTCGTGGCCAAAGGTTTTGAGAATGACACAAATATTAATTTCCACAATGTGTGCTGCTTCAGTGTCTTTAGATATTTTTGTCAGATGTTACTATGGAATACTGAAGTATAATTACAAGCATTTCATAAGTGTCAAAGGCTCTTATTGACAATTACATGAAGTTGATGCAAAGAGTCAATATTTGTCAATACCCTTCTTTTTCAAGACCTCTGCAATCTGCCCTGGCATGCTGTCAATTAACTTCTGGGCCACATCCTGACTGATGGCAGCCCATTCTTGCATAATCAATACTTGGAGTTTGTCAGAATTTGTGGGTTTTTGTTTGTCCACTCACCTCTTGAGGATTGACCACAAGTTCTCAATGGGATTAAGGTCTGGGGAGTTTCCTGGCCATGGACCCAAAATATCGATGTTTTGTTCCCCGAGCCACTTAGTTATCACTTTTGCCTTATGGCAAGGTGCTCCATCATGCTGAAAAAGGCATTGTTCATCACCAAACTGTTCCTGGATGGTTGGGAGAAGTTGCTCTCGGAGGATGTGTTGGTACCGTTCTTTATTCATGGCAGTGTTCTTATGCAAAATTGTGAGTGATCCCACTCCCTTGGCTGAGAAGCAACCCCGTACATGAATGGTCTCAGGATGCTTTATTGTTGGCATGACACAGGACTGATGGTAGCGCTCACCTTGTCTTCTCTGGACAAGCTTTTTTCCGGATGCCCCAAACAATCGGAAAGGGGATTCATCAGAGAAAATGACCTTACCCCAGTCCTCAGCAGTCCAATCCCTGTACCTTTTGCAGAATATCAGTCTGTCCCTGATGTTTTTCCTGGAGAGAAGTGGCTTCTTTGCTGCCCTTCTTGACACCAGGCCATCCTCCAAAAGTCTTTGCCTCACTGTGCGTGCAGATGCACTCACACCTGCCTGCTGCCATTCCTGAGCAAACTCTGTACTGGTGGTGCCCCGATCCCGCAGCTGAATCAACTTCAGGAGACGGTCCTGGTGCTTGCTGGACTTTCTTGGGCGCCGTGAAGCCTTCTTCACAACAATTGAACCGCTCTCCTTGAAGTTCTTGATGATCCGATAAATGGTTGATTTCAGTGCAATCTTACTGGCAGCAATATCCTTGCCTGTGAAGCCCTTTTTGTGCAAAGAAATGATGACGGCAGATAACCATGAATGACAGGGGAAGAACAATGATTCCAAGCACCACCCTCCTTTTGAAGCTTCCAGTCTGTCAGTCGAACTCAATCAGCATGACAGAGTGATGCCCAGCCTTGTCCTCGTCAACAATCATACCTGTGTTAACGAGAGAATCACTGACATGATGTCAGCTGGTCCTTTTGTGACAGGGCTGAAATGCAGTGGATTTTTTTTTTTGGGGGGGGGGGATTCAGTTAATTTGCATGGCAAAGAGGGACTTTGCAATTAATTGCAATTCATCTGTTCATCACTCTTCATAACATTCTGGAGTATATGAAAATTGCCGTCATACAAACTGAGGCAGCAGACTGTGAAAATTAATATTTGTGTCATTCTCAAAACTTTTGGCCACGACTGTACAAACAATAGTACACAATTATAAACACCATCGGATGACACAGCCGTCATACCGCTCAGGAAGGAGACGCGTTCTGTCTCCTAGAGATTAACGTACTTTGGTGCGAAAAGTGCAAATCAATCCCAGAACAACAGCAAAGGACCTTATGAAGATGTTGGAGGAAACAGGTACAAAAGTATCTATATCCACAGTAAAAACTAGTCCTATATCGACATAACCTGAAAGGCCTCTCAGCAAGGAAGAAGCCACTGCTCCAAAACCACTATGGTTTGCAACTGCACATGGGGACAAAGATTGTACTTTTTGGAAAAATGTCCTCTGGTCTGATGAAACAAAAATAGAACTGTTTGGCCATAATGACCATCGTTATGTTTGGAGGAGAATGGGGGAGGCTTGCAAGCCGAAGAACACCATCCCAATCGTGAAGCATGGGGGTGGCAGCATCATGTTGTGGGGGTGCTTTGGTGCAGGAGGGACTAGTGCACTTCACAAAATACATGGAATCATGAGGAAGAACAATTATGTGGATATATTGAAGCAACATCTCAAGACATCAGTTAGGAAGTTAAAGCTTGGTCGCAAATGGTACTTCCAAATGGACAATGACCCCAACCATACTTACAAAGTTGTGGCAAAATGGCTTAAGGACAACAAAGTCAAGGTATTAAAGTGGCCATCACAAAGCCCTGACCTCAATCCTATAGAGCATTTGTGGGCAGAACTGAAAAAGTGTGTGAGAGCAAGGATGCCTACAAACCTGACTCAGTTACACCAGCTCTGTCAGGAGGAATTGGCCAAAATTCACCCAACTTATTGTGGGAAGCTTCTGGAAGGCTACCCAAAACATTTGACTCAAGTTAAATAATTTAAAGGCAATGCTCCCAAATACTAATTGAGTGTATGTAAACTTCTGACCCACTGGGAATTTAATGAAACAAATAAATGCTGAAATAAATTATTCTCTCCACTATTATTCTGACATTTCACATTCTTAATATTAAGTGGTGATCCTAACTGACCTAAGACAGGGAATTTTTACTGGGATCAAATGTCAGGAATTATGAAAAACGGAGTTTAAATGTATTTGGCTATGGTGTATGTGAACTTCCGACTTCAAAATGATATAATAACACATATGGAACCATGTAGTAAGCAAAAAAGTGTAAAACAAATCAAAATATATTTTATATTTTAAGTAGCAGCTCTTTGCCTTGATGATTGCCAAGAGTGTGCAAAGCTATCTCTCAACTAGCTTCACCTGGAATGCTTATCCAACAGTCTTAAAGGAGTTCTCAAGTGTGTCCAACTTTTGTCCGGTACTGTATGTCACATACACCAGATAGGTGTAGTGAAATGTGTTGTTTTACAGGGTAAGCTATAGCTGTTCGGTACCCCTGGCGCAATTAGGGTTAAGTGCCTTGCTCAAGGGTACATCGACAGATTTTTCACTTTGTCAACTCGGGTATTCGAACCGATGACTTCTCGGTTATTAGCCCAACACTCTAACCACCAGGGTACCTGCTGCCCTAATCCTTGGCAGAGCATGTTCAAACAAAGACACAGTCAGTCAGCATCCTGAATAATGTGTCATGCAGCTGTTATGTCACATGTATTAGAGGCGTAATGAATGGTCTGTGTAGCTGCACTCGGCATGAAAAATGTGTGGCGCTCTCTGTAATCAATGCCGGAGCAATGTGAATTCATCAGGCCATTATTCTATTACACTAATCATCTGGAGAAGCCGAGACAAACTACCAGCTCCACTCATGACATTGATCATGTGTAGGTATTCTATTAAACCTAATAATACACTTTCTTTTGGTTAAATCACCCCTGCACATTCCAATACCAAATGACTTCTGTTCATTCTATTAAAGTGAAACTACTCTCAATTATGTATCATAGTCCTATTTTCTGATCATAATGGAGATGAAACACTTTCATTTTACCACTTAATTATTCATATTTAACAAAGGTGCTGCGCCATCGCACTCCAAAAGAGGCCTCCTCCTCTCCCGCACTCCTTTTCGAGATATCTTCTTCTTCTTCCAGTCCCTCCTCTCTGTAGCATGGCAAGCAATTGAACATAATCCGTTTGAGTCCGTCCTTTGATGGAGAATGTGTTTTATGTTGACAAAGTTTTATTTGGGCTCCTCAAAAGAATCCACCTGATCCTTAGTGAGGAGTAATTTTGAATGGGTTTATTTGGTATGAATATGTCTCATGGCTGGTTGGAATGCTGTGTGCCAAGGACAGTTAATTGAAGGTGAGTTGATAATGACCCAGCTCTCTCTGTGTTGTGGCCTCGCTCTCTCTGTCTACCGTGTGTTCGCTGATAAGTAAATCCACTGTTTGGCCTGGCAGCGATGGACTTGTCACTTTCATGTCCCAGCCTGTGTGTGTGTGTGAACCCTTGGATGCTGGCTCCCCCAGGCAGCCTGTGTGTAGTCCTGTACAACAGAGGGTGTAGGGTAGTCTCTGTAACACTCTGCCACAGCCACACCTCTTTACACCAGGCTTTGGTTCAGCTCACTCAGAACGGCCATGTCAGCAGCCCTCTGCCCTGACTGTCTAACATCAAACTCAGTGTCCAGAAATGCCCCCTACCTAAGTGATCTTTACATTCCTCTCCACCTCCCCTCTCTTCTTCTGCTTCTTTGACCTCACCCTTCTCTCTCTCTTGCTCTCTCTCTCTGTCTCCTTCCCTCCATCTCTCTCTATCTCTCCCACCCTCTGTTGTGTTGTGATTCATTAACATGTCTGAAGTGGACATGGCGGCGTGGACTGGAGGAGCGTCATCTGAATCAATGCCCCTCGCCTCCCAATCTGCCCTTTATCATGTTAATATGATTTCCATTGATGAAACACTTTTTCAAAATGGCATCCCTCTATGGTTTTACATATTGGCTTTTTAATTCAAGGCCCTCTGTGCCACATCGCTCTTGTTGAGAGAGAGATGGAGAAAGAGAGACAGAGAGACCGAGAGACAGAGAGACAGAGAGACGGACAGACAGACAGACAGAGAGACAGAGAGAGAGAGAGAGAGAGAGACAGACAGAGAGAGAGACAGACAGACAGAGAGAGAGACAGATAGACAGACAGACAGAGACAGAGACAGAGACAGAGACAGAGACAGAGAGACAGAGAGACAGAGAGACAGAGAGACAGACAGAGAGACAGAGAGACAGAGAGACAGAGAGACAGAGAGACAGAGAGACAGAGAGACAGAGAGACAGAGAGACAGAGAGACAGAGAGACAGAGAGACAGAGAGCGAGCAGAGTGAAAATGAGACGGATGTTGCTTCACTGAGGAATTGACCACGGGGCTGTCTTTCTGTGCGTGAGTCTGTGCTTGTGTGAGGGCGTGCGCGCATGCGTGTGATGCATGAGGGACAGTGTTTTTCCTGCTCTGTCGCTGATGGAGTGTGTTATGTCATTAGGCCCAGCTCAGAGCAGAGCAGAAGTCCATCCAATAGAATGGCAGTATGTCTGCCTCTATAAGGCCAGTGGACCAGCCTTACTAGTGCTAGTTAAACTGTTCTCATGGAGAGTAGTGTGTGCCTTGGCTGGCCTGTCACTCTCTCTTTCACAGCTAGCTAATGTCCTCACCACCAGAACACTTTCAACCCCACTAGCCAGTGTTGCTACAAGTGTTAACAGTTTGTCTCAACAGAGAAGTTGCAGGAACAGTGTACCACAGTAATGCGTTTTAGCACTTAGATTTACAGACTTCTAAGCATTCTTACGGAGAAGTATATGTGCTGGCCTTACTGGAGTTCATTTAATTCCAGGGGCCCTGTTGAAGAAAGCGGCAAAGAAGCATATTTCAACTATTATCTCCAAACATTGTTTTATGGATCAAATGAATCCAAAAAAGCATTGGTATAGTGCAAGACATGTTTTATTTTGGCCTAGCTGGAAACCGCCAGTACTAGACAGAGTTTTACATCTCACCACCTCAGAAATGATCAATGTCTATGTCCGTTAGGAAAAATAACTGCATCGTTATTCTGATCGGATTATGACTCCTATGAGCTCAGAAACCATATGCAGTATTTAGAGGGTTATGAAAATCATTACCTTCTTCCTTCAGGCGATTACCAGTTTCCATAACAACCC
Source organism: Oncorhynchus kisutch (assembly GCF_002021735.2). Taxonomy (NCBI): domain Eukaryota; kingdom Metazoa; phylum Chordata; class Actinopteri; order Salmoniformes; family Salmonidae; genus Oncorhynchus; species Oncorhynchus kisutch. Next base: position 79,912,978 of record NC_034179.2, on the reverse strand, counting down.
TTAATGAACACTCAGCCAATCACCTGATGCCAACCTGATTAGCTGCTATCGATTCATGTGCATCATCTCAGTCATTCTACAGCCATAACCACCTTGAAGTACTTTCTAGGCTGTCATTACGGAGTTGACACCAGTTACTGTATATATACATTGTCTTAGCTCTTGGTATTGACTCAGAGCTTGGAGGGACTCTCCATCATACAACTCTAGTATCTCAACAGAGAGCTGGGTAGATCTGTGTTGAGCTCACTGATTAAGCAATGGCTCTTCCCTCTGTTGCAAACGACAAGCTGCCAGGGACTTTGGTTTTAAATTGTGCAATTAGTGATCTGGCATGCTTTGCTTGGCTTCAGCAAGACTCAAATCCCAGGCCAGCTCCTCACTGATGCACAGTCGACAACAAATACTCCAGGAGCATTTTTCCAGCCCGGGCTTTCAACTCGCTTTCCGGCTACACTAACCTCGCTCAAATGCTTAGTTATTTACCATTTTACAGTTTGGTAAACAGTAGTGATTGAGGTTATGGTATCGGGTGCAGTGGCTGCAATGATATTTCACATTCAGAACAGCAAAACTCCAGCTACAAGGTGAAAGTAATCATTATGATGTTGGTACACCAGGCCTAGTCTGTGAATATCATGCCAGATAGAGACAGCCAGCAGCAGAGAAATCAAACTAGACCGAGGTGAAATACAGGGTGTTAGCGATTACATATCGTATGCAGAACATTCTATGCATAATGTGGTCCACAAAGGAGTATGAAATGAATGGAGTATGTCACATAGGTTGTGGGTCTACATACCGGATCAGTTCCCCCTTGATCATGTTCCTCCTCCAAAATTGGACTCTATTACGTAAAATAGTTGTGAAGGTCGGCATTATATATACATATAACTTAACCTTAGATAACATTAAGAGAGTCTTAGATAATAGCTTTAATATTTCATTTCCCCTTTGAAGTCATTGCCGGGAACATTAGAAGTTCAACAAGAATTTGGGAGAACTTGTTGTCACAAAAAGATTCTTTTGACATGTATTTTTAATCACTAACTTGTTTGAGTAGAATCTTGGCAGCCTTCTAAACTGCTTTCATTTCTGCACTGGTTTGATTCATGACTAAAGCCAAGCATCAGAAGCCTAGAGTCTGACCAGTTGGGATTTCATGTGCCTTTCCGATAGATATAAAACTTGCAAAGTTGCAAAAGAAAAATACTCAGAGTTACAAGTACCATTTCCCCATGCATTTACAGCTTCACACTACAGCTGGGTGCTAAACATCCTGTTTCACGTAGACAAAAGTGTTATTAGGAACGGCATCACGCTACATGTGTAAGTAGATGTTTCATTGTTACCACT
>NC_034179.2:79906622-79909122 GCF_002021735.2 Oncorhynchus kisutch | reverse complement strand
TGACAGCTATTAAAATAATGAATGGGATGATTAATTTTTCACATTAAAGATTAAAAGCTATGAGAGGTATCATTAGATATTTGAGCTGCCGTAAACGTTTGAAAGTGAGAGCTTATTTTCCGCAGTTTATGACGCCCTCCGTTTCTTCATTGTCATCCAAGTTTCTGCCCAAGTTGGCTGTCTGGGCTGCACTGACAGAGGCATTCCTTCCTCCTAATTTGTGCTGTTGTAAAAATGCTCAGAGGAGAAGCCTTGAAGAACAGTCATGGCTGCAGGCAGTACAGGGCCTCCACAGCCACTCTGCAGGGGCTCCCCAAGGCTCTCACAGGCATCTTCAAAACCTCCCAAATTATTTCACCCCTCTAAAGCTGTCAGGGCCGACTTAATAGGAACCAGAGGAAGTGATAGGGGGCTAGTTTGGGGTTTGATTAAATCATGTTATCATGTTGGAATGCTATGAGCTGTTAGCTATATAATATTAGTGGGTAACTGTATTAGCAACTTATTATTCAGCCCTGTGCATACATGACATACTTAGGGAGAACGCATATGCACACACATGCTCAGTGGGCTTACATAAATCCCCATGTATAGACAACCAATGACAGGCTCTCTCTATCTCGCTGATGGCTCCCAAGAGAAGGTGCTTTATAGCACAACAATTCCTAATTCAGCTTTCACTTCTATGGGACCTGCCATGTTGTTCACACATACGGTATATCACCCAAATTGCAAGGCAAAAGATTAGAGGGAGAAGCATAATTAGAGCATTAATAACCATGCATGTTAGGGAACATAAGTAATTGACTTTTTCATGATGAATGGGAATCCAAACAAGGCAGGAGAGAGTGAAAGGCTCCATTAGATATTCCAGGCATGGTTCAGTCTCAGTAGAGGCGTGAATATCACTTTTCCCACTGTTGCCCAATTATTTTTGTGTTCCCAGGCAATGATAGAATTGCTTGTCCAACTGCAGCCTTCAAAGGGATAATCTAATCGCCTCATTGAAGCAACGGCTCCATTTGTTGGCACTTGGCATTTGTTGAAGCATTGGTTAGTAAAGGGATCCGCTCAGAACAGAGCCAGGTATTTGTTTAGCTAACTAACTTATTTACAAAGCAGTGGGACATTTAAAGAACTCCTCTGGCATTCTGCGTGCATAGTTCCTTTTTCTTTTAGGGTTCTCTCACTCTTCCGCTCTTCCCTGTTTTTAATTTCATCCCCTGTCACCGGAGACAGTTGTGATGGGTGCCCACACCTCCTTCATGTGTTTCCAGCCCTTCTCTCTGCCTCGTCTGTTAATGATCCAGGGAGACCAAATACAGGGCCGCGCTGGAACAAAATGGTCGCCAGAGCTGCCCGCTTATATCTCAGCCCTCCCTCCCCAAATCAATTCTGACATTTAATTCTGCCCTTATAGAAGGTAATGGTGCATTCAGGGGTTGTTACCGATAATGTTGAAATGGTATTGCTGGGTTTCACTGAACAGATGAACTCTAACCTCTACTGCTGAATGGTCTTTGGTTTTCCCTCCCCAGGTTGCCTTGCCTGCGATCTTGTTTTTATTTTTTAATGAATATCTGGCTTAAATGTTGATATTTAAATATCTTTGTTGTTCCACCCGGGGAAACATCCCACTGGGCACACACTGGTTGAATCAACGATGTTTCCACTTCATTTTAAACGATTTACGTCAAACCAATGTGGAATTAACGTTGAATTGTGCCCAGTGGGATATGTCTCGTCTTGACAGAAAAGCAGCCATAGTTCTTACCAGCCCCTCTCCATTTCTAGCAGCAGAACTCTTTAAGTCAGTTAGTCAATATGTTGTTTCTAATATATTATTTACTGGCTTTGACTTGTTGTGTATCAGAATGTCATGAACAACTGGTTCAGTTTTTGCAGTCGTAATCATGTTGAGAGGAATCACAGAGCCAGATGTCGAGGACTCATTTTACAGTGTTTATGCTTTCCTCCAAGTTTATGTCAAATTCATCCATTCACTGGTTTATTTATCCCCATTTCTACAGTCTCAACAATTAGTCAATTCCCAATCAACAACAGAGAAGAAATTGCTTTTAATTACTTTTGATAAATGACAAATTGTGTTGGCATGGCTCCCTGCAAATGCTTAATTGGGAGGAGGGCGGGGTGAGAAGGCGGGCTCAGCGAGATGGGATTTCTGGGGGATGAAATCAATGCAGTTTTCTCTGTGGTTCACCGGCTGGGCTGCTGGGCTCCAGCCAACCTGAGGCCTGCTCAGATACACAGCTCAGCAGAAACATTCACAGTAGGAGAGCACTCACACACTTAAACAACACGCACGCAAGCAGGCAGGCAGGGACACACACGCACAAACAAATAAACACACACACATTTGACTCGTTGTAAATGTCTGAGAAATGTAAATGTCTGCAACTGCCTGCCTTGGTCCTCCTGTCTAAACTGAGGATGTGTTGCCTTGTGTCTACAGGGTTTGTTAGTATCAACAGTGAGTGAA
>NC_034179.2:79781622-79904122 GCF_002021735.2 Oncorhynchus kisutch | reverse complement strand
CTCTCCTCCCCTGCCTCTCCCTCTCTACCATGAGATGCTCTCTCCTCCCCTGCCTCTCCCTCTCTACCAGGAGATTCTCTCTCCTCCCCTGCCTCTCCCTCTCTACCAGGAGATTCTCTCTCCTCCCCTGCCTCTCCCTCCTCTACCATGAGATTCTCTCTCCTCCCCTGCCTCTCCCTCTCTACCATGAGATTCTCTCTCCTCCCCTGCCTCTCCCTCTCTACCAGGAGATTCTCTCTCCTCCCCTGCCTCTCCCTCTCTACCATGAGATTCTCTCTCCTCCCCTGCCTCTCCCTCTCTACCAGGAGATTCTCTCTCCTCCCCTGCCTCTCCCTCTCTACCATGAGATTCTCTCTCCTCCCCTGCCTCTCCCTCTCTACCATGAGATTCTCTCTCCTCCCCTGCCTCTCCCTCTCTACCATGAGATTCTCTCTCCTCCCCTGCCTCTCCCTCTCTACCAGGAGATTCTCTCTCCTCCCCTGCCTCTCCCTCTCTACCATGAGATTCTCTCTCCTCCCCTGCCTCTCCCTCTCTACCAGGAGATTCTCTCTCCTCCCCTGCCTCTCCCTCTCTACCATGAGATTCTCTCTCCTCCCCTGCCTCTCCCTCTCTACCATGAGATTCTCTCTCCTCACTAGCATCTCCCTCTCTACCATGAGATTCTCTCTCCTCCCCTGCCTCTCCCTCTCTACCATGAGATTCTCTCTCCTCCCCTGCCTCTCCCTCTCTACCATGAGATTCTCTCTCTCTGACATTACCTTTCTACTCCACAACCTCCAGCCTCTAGTTTCCACTGGCGAGGGCCAAGAGGTGTGCCCATTGCACCTTACCACATCACACTGGGATAAAGAGTGTTTTTTCCCATTAGTCTAATTGCTTGGTTATAGTTCTATATTATTGCGGTGATCAGTTGTGTGGTGTGGTAATGATGGACATCCAGTGCTCCTGTGCTAGCTGGTGGGTGTTGTGTTTCCCCCCCCAAACTGCCCTCACACAGTGCTGCTAACTCTGCTCATACACGAAACGGGAGCCAAAATGCAGCTTTACGCTGATAAATAAACAAGTGTAAACAAAAAGGCTCCCCAAATGTTTTGATATAAGATTTAAATCAAATACTTCATCTATTTGCATTCTCAACAGGTGCAACATTCCAATGATTTATTAAATAAACACTTGAGTTCTAGAGCCTGTGTTTAAAACAGACAATATGGTACTAATTGGCTCTAATTTACCGTGGCCTCCAGTTAGACTTTCTTATATGATCACGATATAAGTATAATGAAAATCTGTTTTCGAGGCAGCTCGTGACTCGTCCCCAGTCAAACAGAGCTCATTGACTACAATATTAGATTTCTCCCTCCTGCGCACTTTGTTCTTCTCTGTGTGTCAGCAGACCTCTGAAGAGCTTCTTTTCACTCCTTTCTAGGATGTCTGACTCTGTATTACTCCTGGATGTGAAGTCCTAGTGTGCTATATTGGTACAAATGGAAGGCTTCCCCAATCAGCCATCACACTAGAAGCTTTCAATCAGCAGGCGGAGAAGATGGAGATAACAATGAGTTCATTTAGCCACAAAGACTTTGTATGTATAATATTCCTTCAAGAGATAATATAATTGGTTCAGCTGTTAGCTCGGCTTAGTGTGAGGCATCTGGTCCGTGGTGGTCTAACCGGCCCTAAACATCTCACTCTGCATGGTTGACCTGTGGGATTCCTTCAAAAATAGGCCACTTCCCCTCTGTCTGTTTTTGCGGCTATGATTGTTACAGACACACTGATTATCTTCATGCTCTTATTTCACTGTATAAAAGGGGCCGGGATAGAAAATCCTTGGCCGTTATTTTTTTTCTCCAGGTGTGGGTATTGATCTTTGCCTTTGCTGCAGGGGAGTCTGTTCACTTAGAAGGTCCACTGATGTAGCAGGGCTTATTAAACAAATAGCCACAGAACAAGGCCACAATCACTTTGAATCACGGACGAGGTTGGCTGTCTCAAAGCACCGCCGTATCAAATATGGAACACTCCGCTAACAAGGGGTGTAATCTATTTTAATCACATCATATTTTATCAAACAAGGAGAAGGTTGAACATAACTAAGGGAGAAATGGTGGGGATTTGGGGGGTGAATTGTATTTTGAAATTGAATGTGACGGCTGGAGACTGAGCTGGATTCTCCATGCATGGCTTCATAATGAAGCTGGACAAATGGTCAGTTATGGCTAACTGTAGTGGTAGCTGGAGAATAGGAGTAACGTGAGGGGTAATTCAGTGCCAGTAATACATTCACCTCATAGGGATGTTAGCTGGAGTTAGACGTGCATCAGGAGCTGTGGGGCTTCTGTGAAGGTTGTTATTTCTCTCTCTGGTATCACTGTACTGGCAGATGAACATTGAAAACATTGAGAAGTTGTAGGTTATACAGGGACTCTCTCCTCCTCAGGCCCTGCGGCAGAACACCATCTATTCTGCTATTATACCACCCCTGTACAGCAACACATTTCCTCACATCTCATATTATTTCCCCCTCTCTCTCTTCCTTTTCTCCATTGGGTTCCGATTCCCCATCTCTTTCTATTTTATATACGGTGCTTCTCTCTGTCACAGACACACATACACGGATGGACACACACACACCTGGATGTAACACTGTGTTGATGATGGGCAGAGTTGAGGGAATGACTTGTGCTAGTCATCACAATTCAGGCAATCATCTGTTATACACATCTCACACTGGCTGGGCTCATGGGCTAGTGTTTTCAATCGTCTTTTTTCCTTCAGTCATAAATTGTTCCTGACACTCTGACACTATACTAGGTTATGAATATATGAATATGTAGCGACCACATACACCCCACAGGTCAGACAAGTTAATGGATAAAGAACCAAATTATAGACCACTCCATAAGAAATACCACTTGTGGAATTGGTAGATAGACCGTACTAAAGTCATCTTATTGACATTAGAGGTTTTACATTTGAAATTATTAACTCTAAATACACCTTACTAATAGCAATGCATCGATTTGAATCAGAATATGCCATTCAAACTGTGTGAAATTATGGTCCTTTCAAAGTAAACACCCAATACATTTCTACATTCTAAATGGAATTGTTCAGTATCTCTTCCTCTGTTCCATTCTCTCTCTTTCTTTCTCTCCATCGTCTTCTTGGTCTCTCACTCACATATAATTAGCTTTCTTTGTGATTAATAGTTTAGATTTCACCGATTTTCAAAATTCCTCCTGTGTTACCGCCGGCAGTGTTTTCCTCAGCCCCCTCGCATGGCCGTAGGAGCTCCTCCACAGTGGAGGGGATTGGGGGAGAGGAGGAGGATGGAGGGGGGTGCCTGCGTCTTTAAAAGTGAGGAGCGAGGGAGCGGGCGGGCGGCTAGCTGGATTGTGCTGACGGCAGGGCTTTGGTTCAGAGCATGCCCATTAGAGGGAGCCATAAATCCTAGGCTCTCCGGGCCTGGCTGTGTCAGCAGTCCACTGAATGAATTGATTTTAAACGCCACCGGGAAAAAAAGAGGGAGAGAGAGCCTCTTTAATTCAACCTCCAGCAGAAACCTCTTTTCTCTCCCTCTGCTTCTCAATTCAGAAGTGTCATTGAAAAGGAGTGAAGTCCTGAAACACTGAACCTGTCAGCAGCAACAAGCCCTGGGCTACAGCCTCAGTCCCTCCACACACCTGTGATTTACAGGAAAGGGGGAAACAACAACACGCCACAAACCAAATGCATCATCTTAAATTCCAAACAGCATTTGTTCTTTCCCTCCAATGTTCAGTCCTCTTTTTAGATTACGGCGAGAGAAATGAGACATATCATAAAAAATGTGCCTGGGCATTTGAATTTCAAATGTGTTAGATTTGGAAATTGATGTATGTGCATTTATATATTATCAGCATCAATGAAAAGCTGTGTGTCGTAGCCCTCCCCTCTCGTCTCTGTACCCCCATCGGGGTGCCTGCCTGTGATGCTGTGAGGGGCCTTAGTATGCTAACCATCACATCACATCACACAGCACACGTACTCAAACATACACGCTCACACTTTCATGCATACTTACACTAATTATGTGCTCATACACTTACATTATGCTACTTATTATTACTTTTTCTCTTTCACACACACACACACACACCAGTATCCCCCGGTGTGTGTCAGTGTGCCAGCTGGAAGGGGTCATCCCCTGCCGTGCTGCCCTTTGTGTCCTGCTCTGTGGTAATGCTTGTTGGACCCTTTACCACTGCCGTTGTGTGACAGCGTGGGTGCATGCACTGGGCTCTGCTCCGCTCCGCTCTGCGTGGCACAGCGCCGTGTGGTGAGGTATTCCCCAGAGAGCCCAGCAGCAGAGGCAACAGCAGGGACTTCCTGAGAGTAGCGTGGCCAGGCAGGGTGAGGACTGACCCTCGTAAAAACCCCAGCCTCAGCCGACTGATGTGGAGCAGTGTAGAGAGAGAGAGAGAGAGAGAGAGAGAGAGAGAGAGAGAGAGAGAGAGAGAGAGAGAGAGAGAGAGAGAGAGAGAGAGAGAGAGAGAGAGAGAGAGAGAGAGAGAGAGAGAGAGAGAGAGAGAGAGAGAGAGAGAGAGAGAGAGAGAGAGAGAGAGAGAGAGAGAGAGAGAGAGAGAGAGAGAGAGAGAGAGAGAGAGAGAGAGAGAGAGAGAGAGAGAGAGAGAGAGAGAGAGGAGAGAGAGAGAGAGAGAGAGAGAGAGAGAGAGAGAGAGAGAGAGAGAGAGAGAGAGAGAGAGAGAGAGAGAGACTCTCTCTGGCTCATTACACTGTTTAAAGAGCCGGCGCCTCTAAATCACCTGCCCAGCTCCACGCTTCAAATAAGCCCAGCCACCAGGGATCATCCATCAGTCCCCAGTGCCGCTTTCTCACCATTCTCCCCCTCCCAATCCAACCAGCCGCATATCCAATTCACATGTATGGAATTCAGCTGAACAGATAATGCAGAGAATCAAACAGAATACATTGCCCGAGCGCCAAATTATTTAATAAGGCAGAGTGAATATAGGAGTGTGACAATTTAATGTGCCTCATCATGTAAACCTGTTAATTGAAAGTTTTGCATATACGCCAGGCAACATCCATGGCCCAGTTGTGTTACATGAACAGCCTTAATGCTTGGTTCTTCCTCATCTCAAAAGCACACTTTCTCATGCCTAATTACCCTGAGGCTCTGGGCTGGAGGAAGGAGCGACTGGCGACGTATTACGATACAGATTGCGAGTATATTTCACTTTGAGAAATGGGCAAAGCACACAGGAGTAAGGGCTTGATTACAAGGAGCAGGGCATAGAGCCTCTACATCTTCCTCCTTCCTCCCCTCGTTTCAATTATGGCTGACTGGAGGCCTGCTGATGCCACCGTCCTCGAATAAAACTAAAATATGATAAAACTGGAATATCAGGCCCGCCACTGATTGAACCCCCGAGCCATGTATGGGCTGTGAGATACTCCACACGTAATTACAACGTTTGCCAATATTTTTTGACGGGGGGGGTTAAACATGGATATGAGCGAGGGGGGTGGAAGTAGGGTTGTGGGGTGTGTGTGTGTGTGTGTGTGTGGGGGGGGGCATGAGCAGTGCTTATGACACATGATAAAAGCACGTTTCATTCTGACTTCCCTGAGGATAAGAAGAAACTTGCCTGTGTATATCCGTTCCACTGTCTTCTTCCTCTGCATGAGTGTACTGGTGTTGTTTTGAAGTTGGAGGATCATTACTCATGTGTAAGATGCATAAGCTCAGAAGATCTGCTGTCATAACACTGCAGACGGTGGTGCCGTGAATGCAAAAGAGGTGCAACTTCCTCTGGATGTGGAAAATTGAATATTAAGCTATATCATTTTAAGCACACAATAAAAACATGTCATTTCATCCAAACTCGCATTCCTCATCATAAAAGATGGGACTGAGAATGTAGGGTAGAAATCTGTGCTCTTTCTCTGCCATGTTCTCTGAACAGTTAACCTTTACGCCCCCTGACCCCCACAGATGTAGGTGGTGTCTCCCTGATGTCAATGTTAATCATAGTCCAGCACTCTGACCTGCCTGGTTCCCCCCGCCCCCTATCCAGTGCCCCCCACCCATGACAGAGTTAGGCTCTACCACACACAGCTTTACCAGGGGAAGCCTCTGCCAACATGGACAGCTTCCTGTTCACATTGTGAGTTTGATAAGGATAGTGAAATCATAGAGACTAGCCACTGAATAGGCTAGTGTTTGTTTTGGCTGGTGTATTGAATAACAACAACTGGGATGGTCTGAAATGTGTAAATGTATTTTCTCTCTGGTTCATGGCCAATATGGAGAGGTATCAGAGGATTCTTGTTGTTTTGAGTGTTGGATCGTGTCATAATACAGCTAGCTGCCTTTGAAAGTGAATGAGGAGATAGATCTCTTCGCTGAGGGAAGAGCGTGCCGCCACGGCAGAATCACAGTGGAGAGAAATCCAACCCTCTCGTTCGTCCCACTATGAAGGATTCAATCACACATCTGGCCCTCTGACCCGTCCCCTCACACACTAACAGCCAGGCTGGTCTCCAAAGACCAGAGATGGATCACAGGAAGGCGGGATGTGTGGAAGCTAGAGCATGCCACCTCTCAGGACTTCTATCATAGGAGAAATTGAGAGTTGTCGCAGTGGAGAGTGACTAGCATGGTGGTGCGTTGATACATTGACACAGTGAATGTCTTGGACAGTGCAGTAAAAGTGCTGAGGTTGAAATGAAGCCGTTATCTCTGGCATGTATCACTAGGGAGGCAAGAAGCACCGGTGCAAAGGCCTGTTTGCTTTACTGTTATTGTCTCTGTGTGTTGGTCCCCTTCAAACAACCCTCAGGTTCAGCTCTTTTCTAACATCACACACATTTCCCTGTATATTTACAACCCTTCCTGAGAGGGAATAGGCGGTTAACCCACTGTTCCTAGGCCGTCATTGAAAATAAGAATTTGTTCTTAACTAGCTTGCCTAGTTAAATAAAGGTAAAAAAATTGCCGTTGTTGTGCCCTCTTCACAATTGTCTTGTGTGTTTGTACCATGACTGTAAGTTGGTGATGTGGACACCAAGGAACTCTCTACCTGCTCCACTACAGCCCCGTCGATGAGAATGGGGGGTGCTCGTCCCTCCTTTTTCTGTAGTCCACAATCATCTCCTTTGTCTTGATCACATTTAGGGAGAAGGCACCACACTGCCAGGTCTCTGACCTCCTCCCTATATGCTGTCATTGTCTGTGATCAGGTGATCACCGTTGTGTTATCGGCAAACTTAATGATGGTGATGGAGTCATCCTTGGCCATGCAGTCATGGGTGAACAGGGAGTACAGGATGGGACTGAGCACGCACCCCTGGGGGGCCCCCGTGTTGAGGATCAGCGTGGCAGATGTGTTGTTACCTACGCTGGCTACGGAGAATAATCATACAGTCGTCCAGAGCAGCTAATGCTCTCATGCATGCTACAGTGTTGCTTGCCTCGAAGCGAGCATAGAAGTTATTTAGCTCGTCTGGTAGGCTCGTTTCACTGGGCAGCTCGCGGCTGTGCTTCCCTTTGTAGTCTGTAATAGTTTGCAAGCCCTGCCACATCCGACGAGTGTTGGATCCGGTGTAGTACGATTCAATCTTAGTCCTGTATTGATGCTTTGCCTGTTTGATGGTTCTTTGGAGGGCATAGCAGGATTTCTTATAAGCGTCCGGGTTACAGTCCCGCCCCTTTAAAAAAGCAGCTCTTCCTTTTAGCTTAGTGCGGATGTTGCCTGTAATCCATGGCTTCTGGTTGGCTTATGTACGTACGGTCACTGTGGGGATGACATCATCGATGCACTTATTGATAAAGCCAGTGACTGATGTGCTGTACTCCTCAATACCATCGGAAGAATCCCGGAACATATTCCAGTCTGTGCTAGCAAAATAGTCCTTTAGCTTAGCATCTGTGTCATCTGACCACTTCCTGCTTGAGTTTTTGCTTGTAAGCAGGAATCCGGAGGATAGAGTTATGGTCAGATTTGCCAAATGGAGGGCGAGGGAGATCTTTTTATGCATCTCTGTGTGTGGAGTAAAGGTGGTCTAGAGTTTTTTCCTCTGGTTGCACATTTAACATGCTGGTAGAAATGAGGTAAAACACATTTAAGTTTCTTTGCATTGAAGTCCACCACCTTTGGATGAGCATTTTCTTGTTTGCTTATGGCCTTATACAGCTCATTGAGTGCCGTCTTAGTGCCTGCATCAGTTTGTGGTGGTAAACAGACACGACTTTGTGAAAGATAAGATATTACAGTTTTTAATGTCCCGTTGGTAGGATAGTCTTGATCAGAGCTCATCCATTTTGTTATCCAATGATTGCACGTTGGCTAATAATATTAATGGTAGCGGGGGATTACTCACTCACCGTCGGATCCTTACAAGGCACCCGACCTGCGAATGACGGGGATTTGGACCTTGTCGGGTGTCTGAAGTAAATTCTTCATGTCCGACTCGTTAAAGAAAAAATATGTCGCTGTCCTGATATCCAGAAGCTCTTTTCGGTCATAAGAGATGGTGGCAGAAACGTTGTGTTCAAAATAAGTTACAAATAACGTGAAAAATCACACACAATAGCACAATTGGTGGGTTCCCGTAAAACGGCAGCCATCTCCTCCGGCGCCATCTGCATACATTATCTTGGGCCGATCCGGTGATAAGTTTGCTCATTAGAAGTTGGGAAGTTCTATTTATCTTCTTCTTCCTGAGACGACAGTGAGCAGTGAGTGAGGGGAGCCTAGTAAGGTGGAGATGCTAGCTCTGTCACTGGAGTTATGTTGACACCCCATGAGTAATCTGGTGCATGCTAAACAGAGGGTCGAGGTGTCACTGGAACACCTCAGCAACTGGCACATGGGTAATTACTCTTCCAGCGTGGGTGCGGCTCAACATTTTTGAACCTTTTCTTTCTCCAATCATAGTTGATGGATTGAGTGGAAGAGGGCGATCATCTGGTTCTTAGCAGGCTCACTGAGCGTGGTAGGCCTCCGTTGATTAATGATATCTGCCGCAAGTCACCAAAAGTGGAAATTAAGTATTTCTGTTTAAATGTAACATTTGTCTCCTTTGCTCGTGTTGAGAAAGGCATTTGTCAAAATCCCCAGCTTTGGCGAATGGTCGATTTCCTCTGGGAGCACGCTGGGAATTACTCCCTACTTTCACATTAATGCCATTCAGTGTTCCCTGTTTTATTTCTTGAATCTACTTTCACCCATTGGCCTTTGCCGGGTATTTTGAATATTGAACCGTTATTTAACACACAGTTCAGGTTTATAGCCACTGCTACCACTGCTCCCTGTGACAGTTGAAAATTAGATATGTTTAAAAAACACACAGAGAAGTGGGGAATGACCTTGAATGTCTGAATGAAAGTGATTGCAGATGGAATCTCCCTGTGTTGGGCACAGGGGGAGTGATCTGGTGGCAACCCTGGTTGAGTTGGGTTACAGTTCTGGTGATAGTGAGCCTGTCATGCCGGAACAGAACCAAGCCTCTGGGTAGACTAATGGTTCTAGAATCTGGCCAGGGTCCAGTTCTTCCTCATGCAGCTACTGCTTCTTCCTTCCGTGGCTGGGATATCATTACCTCCAATGTGTTACATCAGACTCGCTTGGTCAGGCTCTGAAACAGTCAATACTCCACAATTTAGAAAATCAGCCAAGTTTGCAGAAACAAAGAGGCAATATTGGAAATAAAGACGGATGTATAATCTGACGCCAGGCGTTTTTTCATGGGGGGTGAATTATTTGTTGTCCGGAAGGAGGGGACGTACACGTGGGGCGGGGCGGAGGGCAAGGAGCCAGCCAGCCATCTGTCAGGGGTTAGAGGAGGTGGTCAAATGGCTCGAATAAATGTTCAAATCACAGCGGCCAACTACTGACCCTCCGCGTTTCATACAAGCACCCTTTACTTTTCCCATCAATGGAAATCTAATTGCTTGAAAAGCGATCAATGGAAACTAAATTGGTTTTGTGTGGAAGCGAGCATGCAATAAGCTCTGAGCTGTTTTAATGTGTGTTGGTTTTGCATCTTAAATCATGGTAATTTTTGGAGTGGGGCCCCGTTCCATTCTCCTGAGAGGGGCTCAACCTAGGTAGCACCCAGAGACTGGGGTGGGAGCACTCAATCAAGCCTCTAATAAAAATCACAAGCTTAATTGCTTTTCCAAACTCATAAATCCTGCGACTGTATGTGTTAATCTTTTGCATTTCTCTGTAGCGTGCAGTAGGCTTGGTAGGGAATGCAGCAGAGGCTCATTTTGGAAGGGCTGGGTGGTAACAGGGAACTCCTCCCTGCAGGAGCTGCTGTGACCTCTGATAACCCTCCAGTGATCTGATATGACTAATCCCCTATAATCCCTAATACACTCCTTAACATGCTCCTAACTGACAGCAGTCGATATGGGTGCACTTCTCTGTCTTATCGCTGATCTCTTTGTCTTTTGTACGCTGCTTCTCTCTCTCAGCAGTCAGAACCCGCCACGCTGCTCTCCTCTCTCCCCCTGACCAAGGAACAGTCGCACATCTACATTGATGTCACACATTTAAGTTCCTCTACTCAGTGACTCTTGATAAGCTTAGACTAGATCAGAGTCTCGAAATTGAACAGACTAATTGGTTAGCACAGGTCTGGAGGCAGCCAGAATGCCAACTACTCAGGCACAATGGGGGAGCTCAGAATGAGGTCTTATTTTGTGGTAGCACAGCAAAAACGACTTTCCACTGTTTTCTCTTCTACCACGGCCAGCTGGATGTCTTGTCAGAGAGACTTGGATAAGGGTGTTACCCCTCTGACCTGTAGTGTTCGAGGGAAGCTGCATAGTGTTGGAAGGCACTTGAAGGAATGGTCTCCACTGTGTAATTTATGGATGTCTCTGAGATGTATTCCAGCCCAGGTCTCCTCTTCTCCATCCCTCAGGTGCTTATCTATCACTTATCAGGGAAGACAGAGCATCAGCCCAGGTTGTATTTCTGTCTGCTAGTGTAATTACATTGTAATTGATCTAAGGACATGGACAGTACATGTGCAGTAACTTCTCATGGTCCAGTCTCCCTGTGTTATCGGTGATACTGTTACTCTAAGTAAACAGTTGTCCTGGTGGAAATCTCAGACAGGTCTGCACATGTTGTGTCTGGAAATGTGTCTGGAAATGTAGTAGAGAAATATTGAAAGGGAGAATGAATGAAGTCCTGTCGGTTTGATTGAGTCCTTTAGAAGGTCATACCAAGTGGTATAGTAAAAAAGCTAATATAGAAAAATGAATTTGTTTACTAACAGTCATTTGTAATCATAATGTATAAAAACACCACTGACAGCAATGCATACATGTCAATAGCTGTTTTATTGGAATTCATGTTTTTTATTTTCTCCTGAGACCTGCTGTTGCAGTATAAGCCCAAGCCCCCTCACAACAAACAACCAGGCGTTGTATCATTCCAATCACGCATATTAACCAGCTCTCGCCACCCATCAATCTTCCCTCAGCCATTTTTGAACTGATGCTGAAATGATGTTATAAATGATGGTTTAAAAAATCCCCATATTTTTATGTTGTTGACAGTCTAACGGCTTCTCTGATGCTATCCATATACATGTGTGTGTGTGTGTGTGTGTGTTTGTGTGTTTGTGCGTATGTGCATAGGTGTGTGTGTGTGTGTGTGTGTGTGTGTGTGTGTGTGTGTGTGTGTGTGTGTGTGTGTGTGTGTGTGTGAGAGTGGTTGTGTTGATGTGTGTGCATGTGTATGTGCTGCAGTCACCTTAGGGAAATAACTAATCAACCTTTCACCAGCAAACACCTGTACCAGGAACACAGCATTTCCCTCATCAGGTTATGTCTGTATCTTAGCTCATATACGCCCGGGTTGCAGATTCTACTAACTTAATTCTACTAATTTCATTTGACTGATCTCTATCATTCATTGTTATGTGTAAAATCTTTGCCCGGTACTGAAGAGGTACAGCTGTGAAACTATTGGTTTGTCCATAGTGCTGAAGCTCCTGTGCAGTCTAATGTAAGTATGCAGCTCTCCCTCATGATCCCTCATTTATCATTTTGACACCGGCTACTTTTTTGAAGTGGAGAAAAATGTTGCAGTCAGCTCTTCCTTTGGTCTCGGAAAATGTGTGTGAGAATGAGTGTTTGTGCGCGTGTGTGTATGTGCGTGCGTGCAGCGTGTGTGCGTGTGTGTGTGTGTGTGTGTATGCAACAGTATGATTAAGTGGCTAGGTAGACATACAGCTGTTTTTTACAGTACATGTACACCATACCTAGGTTGTACATGTCATATATACTAATGAGTAATCTACCATTATTTATTTCCATGTTTGTCTTCATAATGTTTTCCACAAAATCATTGAAGGATAATTGAGTATGAAATATATCTTTGGCTGTAAATGCCACTGTAAATGAGGAAAATGTTTCTTACAGTAAGTATTTCACAATCAAAGGAGAAAAAAGGTTTAAAAATAATTGTTTTCAATTTCTCTCTCCGTCATAATTGTCTAGGTATCGGAATCAAAACTTTCACTAGCTTTCACTGGCCCTCGCTTCATACTCGTCGCCAAACCCACTGGCTCCATGTCATCTACAAGACCCTGCTAGGTAAAGTCCCCCCTTATCTCAGCTCGCTGGTCACCATAGCATCTCCCACCTGTAGCACACGCTCCAGCAGGTATATCTCTCTAGTCACACCCAAAACCAATTCTTTCTTTGGCCGCCTCTCCTTCCAGTTCTCTGCTGCCAATGACTGGAACGAACTACAAAAATCTCTGAAACTGGAAACACTTATCTCCCTCACTAGCTTTAAGCACCAGCTGTCAGAGCAGCTCACAGATTACTGCACCTGTACATAGCCCACCTATAATTTAGCCCAAACAACTACCTCTTTCCCTACTGTATTTATTTATTTAGCTCCTTTGCACCCCATTATTTGTATTTCTACTTTGCACATTCTTCCACTGCAAATCTACAATTCCAGTGTTTTATTTGCTATATTGTATTTACTTTGCCACCATGGCCTTTTTTTTTTGCCTTTACCTCCCTTATCTCACCTCATTTGCTCACATCGTATATAGACTTATTTTTCTACTGTATTATTGACTGTATGTTTGTTTTACTCCATGTGTAACTCTGTGTCGTTGTATGTGTCAAACTGCTTTGCTTTATCTTGGCCAGGTCGCAATTGTAAATGAGAACTTGTTCTCAACTTGCCTACCTGGTTAAATACAATTTTACATTTTACATTTGAATTCAATGCCACTCAGTCAAAAAGTAACTTAAGTCTATAGCAGGGGTGTAAAGTAACTAAGTAAAAATACTCTGAAGTACTACTTAAGTAGTGTTTTGTGGCATCTGTACTTTACTATTAATATTTTTTCCAACTTTTACTTTTACTCAACTACATTCCTAAAGAAATAATGTATTTTTTACTCCATTGATTTTCCCTGACACCCAAAAGTTCTCTTTACATTTCGAATGCTTAGCAGGACCGGCAACACTGTCCAATTCACACACTTATCAAGAGAACATCCCTAGTCATCCCTACTGCCTCTGATCTGGTGGACACACTAAACACACATGCTTTGTTTGTAAATTATGTCTGACTGTTGGAGTGTGCCCCTTGCTATCAGTAAATAAATAATATAATAGTGTGTGTGTGTGTGTGTGTGTGTGTGTGTGTGTGTGTGTGTGTGTGTGTGTGTGTGTGTGTGTGTGTGTGTGTGTGTGTGTGTGTGTGTGTGTGTGTGTGTGTGTGTGTGTGTGTGTGTGTGTGTGTCGTCTGGTTTGCTTAACAACCTTTCTACTGCAGTGGGCTAAATCAGGGTCACAAATCTACTTTGAAACAAAAGTATATACCTCGCACACATGGTTATGAGCTTAGAAAAGAAGACCTTGTACTATGTCAGATATAGAGTAGAAATGTATTCCATTTTAGGTTTGAATCCCAATATTACACTTTCTATACATCACAGAAGACATATATATATATATATAACAAAACCGTTTAACATAGAAACACTGGATTTTCGGCGGGTTTGAAATAATGTTTATTAAAAATGAAAAATACTAATAACGTTCCACCCATGAGGCCACTAGAGGGCGATTTGGTCATTTGACTGCAGGAAACTATTATGAGGAATTTGATTTAGAATTGTACATTTACTTTTGATACTTAAGTATACTTAAAATCAAATACTTTTAGACTTTTACTGAAGTAGTATTTTACTGGGTGGCTTTCACATGAACTTGAGACATTTTCTAATAGGGTATCTTTACTTTTACTCAAGTATGACAATTGGGTACTTTTTCCACCACTGATTGAGCCTGAACTAGTGTCCCTGTTGAAATATATCAACTAATCAACAGATATTAGAATACAAGTTGACATCTATAATGATTGAGCCTGAACTAGTGTCCCTGTTGAAATGTATCAACAGATATTAGAATACATTTAATTGTTTACAATTTAATTGTTATGTCAATGTAGATGTGTTTCTTCTGTAGAGGATCTGATAATCAGTCTGATCCATTGTTGCTCACAGGGCAAAAGTTGTTTGACTTAGTGTGTGTGTGTATGCGTGCCTGCGTACATGTGTTTGTGCGTGCATGCATGTGTGCGTGTTAGTTGGAAGGTGCCGTGTGGCAGGTAACAAATTAGTTTGTTTGTTCTCCCGCCGCAGAAACCTTTTGTGCCCTGGGCTTGGTGTGTTGTGTGGGTGGGTCTCAGTGAATGTGAGTGAGAGTTAAGGGCTTACACTACCGTTCAAAGGTTTGGGGTCACTGAGAAATGTCATTGTTTTTGAAAGAAAAGTACATTTTTTTGTCCATTAAAATAACATAAAATCGAGAAATTGCCAAGAAACTGAAGATCTCATACAATGCTGTGTACTACTCCCTTCATAGAACAGGGAAAACTGGCCCTAACCAGAATATAAAGAGGAGTGGGAGGCCCCGGTGCACAACTGAGCAAGAGGACAAGTACATTAGAGTGTCTAGTTTGAGGAACAGACGCCTCAAATGTCCTCAACTGGCCGCTTCATTAAATAGTACCCGCAAAACATCAGTCTGAACGTCAACAGTGAAGAGGCGACTCCGAGATGCTGGCCTGTTCTGTGAAGGGAGTAGTACACAGCGTACGAGATCTTCAATTTCTTGGCAATTTCTCGCATGGAGTAGCTTTCATTTCTCAGAACAAGAATAGACTGATGAGTTTCAGAAGAAAGGTCTTTGTTTCTGGTCATTTTGAGCCTGTAATCGAACCCGCAAATGCTGATGCTACAGATACTCAACTAGTCTGAAGAAGGCCAGTTTTATTGCTTCATAAATCAGGACAACAGTTTTCAGCTGTGCTAACATAATTGCTAAAGGGTTTTCTAATGATCAATTAGCCTTTTAAAGTGATAAGCTTGGATTAGCTAACACAACGTGCCATTGGAACACAGGAGTGATGGTTGCTGATAATGGGCCTCTGTAGGCCTATGTAGATATTCCATAAAAAATTTGCCGTTTCCAGCTACAGTAGTCATTTACAACATGAACAATGTCTACACTGTATTCCTGATCAATTTGATGATATTTTAATGGACAAAAAAGTGACCCCTAAGTGACCCCAAACTTTTGAGCGGAAGTGTAGGTGTGTGGGAGGGTTAGGAGTTTAACCACCCTTTTAGCATTTGCCTGCTGTTACCACCCTGAGCCATATAGTTTTCTTTCCACTTGGTTTCGATCCCCACGCTTGCGCCGAGGTCAAGCAGGTGACCTATTGGTAAAAGTGCCTTGGCGAGCCAATAAATGCCGAGCTGTATTAATCACATAGCAGCCCTTACTCCTTGAAGAGGTCAATGCTTTAAAGGGCATCCAGAGTGCCGCCCGCCTTA
Source organism: Oncorhynchus kisutch (assembly GCF_002021735.2). Taxonomy (NCBI): domain Eukaryota; kingdom Metazoa; phylum Chordata; class Actinopteri; order Salmoniformes; family Salmonidae; genus Oncorhynchus; species Oncorhynchus kisutch. The sequence goes on along the minus strand of NC_034179.2, from coordinate 79,888,222 downwards.
CACTGAAATACAGCCCGGGCATGTTTCTGGTTGAATGTGCAAGAAGTTGTATTAGTCCCCCCCCCCCCCCCAACAATGAGGTCAGTCTACCCTGCTCAAATGAGATCTGTCGATAGTCCATTATATGCTCGTGAAACTTGATTGTGGGGCATCTGTCCGATGCATATTTCATGCTAAATGTAGTTAGTATTGTATACATTACTAGTAGTCTATCTCCCAGTATAGGCAGGAGTAGAACATCTGTTTTCTATTAAGGGAAGATGAAATATTCATCTGAAAGCAGATCTGCTAGAAGTCAATCATTCAGACACACCTCTGACAGCTGCTGGGGAGCTAATATCAGCATGTCAGGTGTCTACTGTAATACATCTGATCACCACATCGAATATAGATCTCCCTGAGCCAAACTAACAAGCACCGGTTCAAATCAACTAGTTTACAGAATAGGGAATGAGGAATCTTAATGATATAGCCTACATACCACATACATGTACTGTATGTGGAGAGATTGTGATGGATTTTAGATGCCACTTTTGACATTTTCAGCGCACTACCTAAACTCAAATAGATAGACTTCTATTATATTAAAATCCACTCAAATAGGTAGACTTCTATTATATTAAAATCCACTCAAATAGATAGACTTCTATTGTAATAAAATCCACTCAAATAGATAGACTTCTATTATATTAAAATCCACTCAAATAGGTAGACTTCTATTATATTAAAATCCACTCAAATAGATAGACTTCTATTGTAATAAAATCCACTCAAATAGATAGACTTCTATTATATTAAAATCCACTCAAATAGGTAGACTTCTATTATATTAAAATCCACTCAAATAGATAGACTTCTATTATATTAAAATCCACTCAAATAGGTAGACTTCTATTATATTAAAATCCACTCAAATAGGTAGACTTCTATTATATTAAAATCCACTCAAATAGGTAGACTTCTATTATATTAAAATCCACTCAAATAGGTAGACTTCTATTATATTAAAATCCACTCAAATAGATAGACTTCTATTATATTAAAATCCACTCAAATAGGTAGACTTCTATTATTTTAAAATCCACTCAAATAGATAGACTACTATTATTTTAAAATCCACTCAAATAGATAGACTACTATTATATTAAAATCCACTCAAATAGATAGACTTCTATTATATTAAAATCCACTCAAATAGATAGACTACTATTATATTAAAATCCAAGGCCCCAGTGAAGTAAACAGCAAATGGCTATCCGTTCTTGGTGGCTGAGGCTGATTCAATGTTCACTGCAAAACCGGAGCTTTGCATTTATCACTAATTATACCATAGAGCAGTCTAATGCATCAATCCCTTTTCCCTTCAAGTATTCATTGAGTAAACAGAGATCCATACTATGCAATTATTGCCTTCTAAATAGCCTATGTGAACACTTGAAAAGCTAACTGTATGTCAATAACCCTCAAAGGTGCATTCCATTGAGAGACAACGTTTACGGGATCTAGTGTTTGGCAGGGTTACCAGGTGTCCAGGACTACATCTGTTCATCCTCAGCAGGACTACAGGACCAGAACCTGGTCAGAATGTGTTGTACTGTTTGTTAGTCTATATAACTTTCCCATTACCGTGGTTCCTTTAGTGTCACCAGACCCTGACTAACCCATGACTGCACTGGTCTCCCAGGCCTTGCTGTGTGCAGACAGCAGAGCCATCTCCCTCTTTGAGCTAAAGATGCTTGGACATTAGCATACACAGGTTGTCACTAGCAAATGAATGACAAGACTTTCATCTCCCAATGTGTCAGCCTCGCTTAGCATTGACACGGTTCAATGTGCCCGCAAAGTGCCACTTTGGTGGGTTATGGAACCGGCATGCTATTGAAAAGCTGCCTCGCAAAGATTACTTAATAAATAGAATAATTTCACCATCAATATTATTCCAGGACTGTGACAATGTCAAAAGGAACAAGAAAACAACCAATCTAGGTTTGATATGAAACTTTGCTGTCTGTGGTTGCTGTGCACCAGTCATTTTAGCATAATGAAAAATGAAGGTATGCTTTGTGTACACAATGCAAGAGTGTATTACCAAGTTTATCTTTCCATTGCTTGCCCTTGTTATACCTTGCCCTAGGCTCTCGCCTGTGTTTTCCTCAAATGTAACTTTGCAGGGTCTGTGTGTAGGCCATGCACGTGTGTGCAGTACATGTGTGTGAGCAGAGACGGGCATGATTTTTCTTACATATATTTGAAATACGCATTTTGTAATTTGAATTACACTGGGCTGAACTGCACTCCAATTTATTTGGTATTTTCAAAACACTGTAATTTGTATTTTCAATATATATATTTTTTTGTTATAGCAGTACACATTTTGTGGCCCCCTTTTCACTGTGCATTGGTATCAGAAGTCTGATAGCACTATGACGTGATAAAAGAGTATGATAAATTAACTAAATATAAATGTATATGTAAAAATTAACAATTGCAAAGCATGCTGAGTAATATTCTAATGCACTCCACCCCGAAACAAAACCCAGTGTGCTTTGCAGTTGATTTTGGTATGTTCATTTTCACATGTACATTTTTGTCATTTAGCAGACACTCCTATCAAGAGTGACTTTCAAAAATAGGTAGATAAATTACAACATATCAAAGTCATAGCAAGTAAAACATCTTTGTATCCGTTAGTGAGACTGTTGTTGTGGTTTAGGCCGGGTACTTGCAAATAAATTTTTGTATGTATTTTAATTAAGTACATTACCAAATACAAGTATTTATAAAACATGTTGACAATGATCTTAATGGTATTTTGTAAATGTATGTTGTAACTTTTGCTCATCCCTATGTGTGTGAGTGCATACGCTGGCAGTTTTTTAAAATTATATTTTTTAAATGTAACCTTTATTTAACTAGGCAAGTCAGTTAAGAACAAATGATGTGTGGTTCTGTGCATTTCTACTCACCACAGAGAGGTGTGGGCGGTGGACTCAATTACATATCCATAAATATGTTATCTCAGGGGGTGTCAATTAGTCTTTGTTGGGAATGCTTAATTAAAGATTAACAGTGTGCAAATTCAATTGAGAAATAGGTAAACTGAATATTGCATGAGACCTGTCTTATCAGTGACTGACTAGTACCTCTACCAGCTGCTGCTCTAGAATCACAAAGCTAAGCCACCCATGATCCACCTGCAGGAGAAGGTTTGGAGGACCATGCCTCAAAACCGATGACACCTTGATTCCCCACTAATTAAATCATCACAGAAAATATTGCAGATATTCTGACTAAAAATCTTTTTTAAAGAGATTACTTCAAAAAAGCTTTGTGAACTTCCTGTCTCCACTCTAGTTCTTCATTTCCCATTGCTCTGAGCCGAAATCCTGACTTGGCAAGATTTAGATGCGAATATGAGACGTTTATCAAAATTCTCCATTAATCTGATGTGCAGGGCCTTGATTAAAACGTTACCCCCAGACAGACAACGTAGCTGCTCAATGTGCACAACTTACAGAAATACACAGATTGATACAGATGTGCTCTGTACTTTTTCCTGGTTTGGGATCAATAAAGCTGTACGCTCAGGGATCGGGGTGTGTTGTTTTTTGTCTGGAGTTTTATACTGACTCAGTGCAAAGCTGTAAAGACAGCAGGGTGCGAGTGAAGGGAGAATTGAGGCACCCCATTACCACCACCACCACCACTACCAGCACCCACTCTGTCTGACAGGACGGTGAGGGAGGGATCCCTGGGAGCAGCCAGAGATTGATTCTCTCCCCAATTTGAGATGTGGCTTGTTTCCAGAGAGGTGATATGAGGTTTTTGTAGAGGGTCTGGGGGTTAGGGGGGGCAGGAGAGTAGGGGATATGGGGTGGTATGACTAGAAATACCCCTAATGGGGTAGAGGAGTGGGAGAGATTGGTGCAGAGAGAGAAGGAAGACAAAAAGGAGACAGAAATGGAACGGCCTGAGCCATGCCCTATCAAACTGACCGAGCCATGCTCTATCAAACTGACAGAGCCATGCCCTATCAAAGTGACCGAGCCATGCCCTATCAAACTGACTGAGCCATGCCCTATCAAACTGACCGAGCCATGCCCTATCAAACTGACTGAGCCATGCCCTATCAAACTGGCCGAGCCATGCCCTATCAAACTGACCGAGCCATGCCCTATCAAACTGACTGAGCCATGCCCTATCAAACTGACTGAGCCATGCCCTGTCAAACTGACCAAGCCATGCTCTATCAAACTGACTGAGCCATGCCTTATCAAACTGACTGAGCCATGCCCTGTCAAACTGACTGAGCCATGCCTTATCAAACTGACTGAGCCATGCCCTATCAAACTGACTGAGCCATGCCCTGTCAAACTGACCAAGCCATGCCTTATCAAACTGACTGAGCCATGCCCTATCAAACTGACTGAGCCGTCCTCTATCAAACTGAAAGGCCGGCCCTTCTCAGCAGCAACGCAGACAGACACTGACTCATCCGTAGATCATGTGCACTCTGGCTAATGTTGCTACTGAACACTCCATCCTCTCGCTTATAGATCCACTGTCTTCTAATGCTGATTGATATAAATCAAATTGCGTTTGATTGACACCACAGCCAACGGGCATGGTTTTCATCCACCCCCAAAAATAATGGCCACAGTCAAAGGCTCCGGGCGGTTTCTGGCTGCCTCTAGCTGGGGGAGGGCAGTGACCTCTGGATAGCACATGTAATAGATGACTATATATGTCTTGTGCTGTCTCCCTCTCTCTCTCTCTGAGCCCAGGAGACATGAACTCATTAATTACAGGGGGTGTTGGCCAGGCTGGACGCTGACACGATCGTTGTGGCTGTGTGGTTATTGACTACTCCGCAGAGGAAAGTTGCTCATTTAGCACAGTGTCGCAAGCCTGGGAGGTCACTGATCATTGTGGCGGGAGCATCTGCTGGCTTTTGTTTGCTCCTGCATGTATGTGTGTGTGTGTGTGTGTGTGTGTGTGTGTGTGTGTGTGTGTGTGTGTGTGTGTGTGTGTGTGTGTGTGTGTGTGTGTGTGTGTGTGTGTGTGTGTGTGTGTACTAATGTATTTATAAGCTTAGGTGAATGATGTAACTAGTGCACACAATTACACCTACCTTGCTGGAATATATACACATTAATATATATTTTTTAGAAGACCTAAACTACATGACCAAAGGTATGTGGACACCTGCTCGTCAAACATCTCATTAGTCCCCCCTTTGCTGCTATAACAGCCTCCACTCTTCCGGGAAGGCTTTCCCCTAGATGTTGAAACCTTGCTGCAGGAACTTGCTTCAATTCAGCCATAAGAGTATTAGTGAGGTCGGGCACTGATGCTAGTCGATTAGGCTAGGCTTGCAGTCTGCGTTCCAATTCATCCCAATTGGGGTTGAGGTCAGGGCTCTGTGCAGGCCAGTTAAGTTCTTCCACACCGATCTCAACAAACCATTTCTATATGGTCCTCACTTTGTCCATTGTCATGCTGAAACAGGAAGGGCCTTCCCCAAACTGTAGCCACAAAGTTAGAAGCATAGAATCGTCTAGAATGTCATTGTATGCTGTAGCGTTAAGAATTCCCTTCACTGGAACTAAGGGGCTCAGTCCGAACCATGAAAAACAGCCCCATACCATTATTCCTCTTCCACCAAACATTACAGTTGCCACTATGCATTGGGGCAGGTAACCCAGATCAAAACAGTTATCAGCTTACGAACCCATTAGAAATGTACATGCTGATGAATTAACACTGATTTATTGATCCATGGTTTCAGCAGCTGTTGACAGTTCTCAGAGAGTCATCTCCAACACCCACCTCCTCATTAGGAACACAGCAGGAGTGAGCTCTGGAATGGAGCTGGAATTCCAGAATGACAATGGCGTAAGCAGAGGCCAATATTCCACTAGAAGTTATTACCATTTGTCATGTTTTTAGAAAACCACGGCAATGATCTGAGCCAGTCTTCCCCCTGATCTCCCAGATGCTTTGAAATTCTAATGCCCTCCCAGATGGATGTGAAAAACGACTTAATTACCCCTTTAACAAAATATCTATTATGATTCCCAGCCTTTAACAAAACAAATTGGCTTAATGTCTGGGCCCTAATTGTGTTAAACAGTTAAGAGTGTTTTTGCTTTAAAAGGTGCACCTTTGGGACTCTGTGGCGCTGGGGCAGGGAGGTACAGGCCTGCTGTGAGTTGGCAGCCAAGGAGGACAGGAGGAGGGGCTCAAATTACCTAGACTTCTGCTCCTCACTCATCCAAACCAGGGTGGACGATAGGGTGAGGTGGAGCCTTTGGGAGCTGCAGCAGCAGCACTGTCTCCTGGGGATAGGGGAAGTGCTCCGGCTATCACTGGCACTCGTATAGAGGATGGAGACAAGCTCTGATCTATTATATCATTGTTTTATTTTAGGTGAAAGTCGTGTTGTGGATTAGAAAGGCAAGGCATAATGTACATGTGTACTTTCCATTAGTCCATCTGTAGTGGATGCTTTGGGCGTAGTTGTGAACATTTTTGCATATGTGTCTTTGTCCTGTAGAGTTTCCGATGTCTAATTATCTGTTAAAAAGGCCTCTACACTATAAAATGGTGTAGCATTAGTTTCTATTGTGGGGGAATCTTCCTTATGTAGCTTGTTCTACCACAGTGCCAGACAAGGCTCCAATTAAAAAATGATGTGAATAAATAATACCTTTTTGTATCTTTTCTCCCAACTGTCATAGATCCAATAAAGCCCAGGTCCTGTGGGACTGTTCATTATAGATTAAGACTAAAGTCCCCCTGGGACCAATTAGACCATCAGGAAATGACTATTTATTGGATTGTGTACAGTTTAAAACAATTATATTGAATATCTACTGAACAAACACTCGTCTGGAACATCATGGTCCAGAAAAATGGACCCGCATCTCCATGGCACCAGATTACTAATACTTGTCTGACCGTGCATAGACTACATCTAGCAATCAGTCTGGTGTGATAGCCTATCAACTCTGCTGCCTTTGTCCGTGGATGTTATTTGTAAGTTGTAAGCTAACCTGGAATGACCTCAACATGCCTGCTTGTCTCAGAATATGACCGTCAGTGTGACAGGGATGACCATCAGTGTCAGGATGTAGCAATCAATGTCAGGGAATGATGGGAATGGCCGTCCTGGTGACAATGGGTCTGTGTCTGTATTGTCCCTTCCTTCCTGACGGAGGTGACAGTGATGTCCGCCAGACAGGTGACGGGCTGAATTGGCATGTGGAACTGGATGTGGGGTGGTGAGGGGTGGGGCCGAGAGGGAGATGGCAGCTCGTGCATTTTTTCTAGGTGTCCAGGGGTGCTTACACAGCGCCTCGTTACTGCCCATCCAAACTGTCATGGCACGGGGCCCGCCATCCTCCTGCCTGCCCGCCCGCCCGCCAGCAACAGACCCTACTTTAGGCACCTCAATAATTTAGTGCATGTGTTTACAGAACGTTGACAAAGTCAAGTGCGCTGGCCCTGTATACATCCCAGGATGAATAATACATGTGGTAAGGCTGGGGGATGTGCCTGGCGGGATGGAGTTCTGATCTACCACCACATAAGCAGAGTAAATGTCCTGACATTTCAAATATCCACTGTGGAGGAATGTGCTGAATGCACCAGATCTGCACAGACTCCCAGTTAAGAGAGGAGGTAAGAGGGAGTAGATTGTGGAGGGGGTGTAGGGGGGTATCGGTGGGATGCTTAGATTTGAGAAATAAGAGTATCTTCTTCTCCTAGAACAATGGGGCTGGAACAAATCATACCAGCCATACCCAGAGGCTCTGGATAGGATGTTGCCTGATTGATGCCTGGGTGCTTTCATCTGTTCTGTGAGACGCTTTAGAGAATCACACGGAGAGGACATGTTGCTGTTATGTAAAGACATAATGACTTTCTTCCTCCGTCCACCCTTTTGTCCTGGGAGAACGGGAGCTTAGGGGATGTAGGCAGGAGTCCATGTTTTCTGTTTCTCCACACTTTTCTTCTTCTCAGCTTGAAAAAAAACCGAGGTGCTTGAATCTCCGCTCATCGGGACTGAAACCATGTGTTTTACAATCCCCCTGATGCAACTCAGAGAAAATGAAAGGCCCTCACATTTTGGGGTGTACATCACAAATGCATGAGTTTGGGTGTGCTGGTAACTGACACAAATAAATCATTGTTATGACTGAGGCTTTTGTTAATAATGCAGCTGGTTATGCAGACAGCGTTGAATCATCAGAAGTTTACCACACTACTATGCCATTGTTGATTGAGTTTTGGATAAGACATTCTACCAGCCAATATCTCTCAAACTATAGCACACTATGAAGGAACTTTAACCGGTGAAGCAAATACCACTGGAGTAAACACATGGCACTGAATCATTTGCTCTGAACATACTCCTATGTAATGTACTGTTAGATGTGACTACATGATCAAACACAAACAAAGACCGTGGCTGTGTATTGTACCTGGACTACACTGTTGTCTCTGGTATAGACATAGTAGACTTCAACACGTCGTGTGTGTGTGTTTTTACTTGTGTACTTGTGTGTGTATGTGTGTGTGTTCCTGCGTGCGTGTGTACTTACTGTACGTGTGAGCATTTTTGTGTTTTCAATGAGAAAGAAGACGGAAGGCTTAATTCATGCCATAATGGCCTTTCATAAATAGGGAAGTGTGTCTTGCAGAGCGAGGGCCTCTCAGGAGATTACCGTCACACTGAACTGCAGGATGCCTCATGGAGGTGGAGCACACTGGGTTCCCTGCTGAGCTAACTTAAGGGGTCCGCGAACATGGTTTGGGTTTGCTCCTAGCAGAACTCGGCCAAGTGAACGTCTGTGCTCACATCCTCCCTAAAGACCTGTGCTTGAAAAACGGCAATATTACTTTTGTCTGTCTGTCTTGAGCCACCATAGCAACAACATAGCCATAACACTTCCTCAAAATAGTCCAAGTTAATCTAAGACAAATCAAGAAATCTGTCATTAATTTTGCCGGTTTTGCCCGAGGAGATGTTTGTGGTAGTACTTCTCAAGTGAAAGACAGCAAACACTTCATGCTCCCACTCCTACAATGTGTAGTACTGGTGACCAATTACCAACGGAGGGGCGTAGACTTCAGCTACCAAACTTCGACGAGCCTCACGAAAAAACCTTCGGAACACCAAAACGAAGAAAGACATCACAAAATATCTTCATGATATATACTCAAACTGTTTAGACTGGGAAGCATGCAACAGATGTGCGCACCGGCACATGCACGCACAGGCTTTACACACACGCTTGAAACACACACACTGTTCCAGGGGGCATGTTGACAGGTGTTGACTCTTGATGGAGGGCCTGTCCCTGTTCTCCTCCCCAGATCTATAACAGAGAGGATGTGTGTCCAGTTGAGGTGCAGGCAGGCGAGCATCACAGAGATTTTTTACCACTCAAATCTCCATTTTATAGTGGATTTGAACTTCCATTTAAACAACGGACATATCTTCTCTCTGTCTCTTTCTCAACGGCCTTCCGTCACCTCTATTTTACTGCCTAAGTCATTATTTATGCTCCAGTGTAGAGAAAATATTTTATAAGGAGTCTCAGGTTTTATTTAATTCTCCCTCCACTCTGAAGATGGGTGATAATGGAGTTGTACAGAGGGCTGCTGGTGCCGTCCATATATAGAATATTATTTTACTAGATTATTTTATACTCTGTGTGATTTATGGGGAGCGATCTCATGTCGTGATGGTCATAATTAATCTGAACCGTCATTTGTAGAAAAGGCCAACTATTGATCTATATACAACACATGGCTGGGGTCCTATTCTCCCTGCACCAAATCTCAGGCTCAACTGTTGAATCAGCACTTCTGGTTCCCTTGGCCGGGTCGTGCTGTGTAAGGCTGCTCTGACGGATTCTGCCTGCTCCTTCATCACTGTTTTACCATATACATGTAATTTCTATCCATCCGTTGCAGCAGGCAGGACGTTCAACTCCCACTCTCCTTTATCCATCCCCTTCTCTTTACCCGCTATGGTGGAGCAGCAGAAGAAAAGGGGTGGATCTCCTTTCCCTCTGCAGGACACGGGATCCAATGTGAAAGAGAGAGAAGAGAAATTGCTCCTCCCCCAGGAGTTGGGCGGTGGCGACAGCTTTTCACCAGTGACAGGCTCCAAACAAGCGGGTTAGGTTGAAAGCCTCGTGGCATTTGGGGACATTTGCGTAGGAGTCCGATTCGCTTCGGCGGAGAAACAAGAAAATATATATTTTTTGTGGCATCGGTTCCATTTGATCTGTTTATTGACCACTGCAGATCTGACTTCATATGAGCATTTGAGAGAGGAAAATGAGCAAGGGCGGTTTGGGGCCCCTGGGGCCAGAGGGAGGGCCTGGTAAGCGTGTTGACCTGCTCAGACAGGGCACATTCAGAGAAATGAATTTCATCTGCGTTTCAGACAGGAAAGCAATGGAGACACGAGCAGCCAGAGAGCTGCAGAGAGAGACAGAGAGACATTTCAGAGTAATATTGATCCACGTTAATTAGATTCCTATCAAGTCTTAGGGGACTGGTGTTCCGGCAACACATTTTAGAGGGAGAAAATAGGCTCAGAGATACACCACTATATGAACTGAGTTAATTTCATTCCAAAGGCCCCCAGTACAAAACCTGATTTGATTATTCAGAGTATTTTTTGTGTCTAATTACAATTTCCCTCAAGATACTAGAAACTTTTCAGTGAACCTAACTGACTTTGCATCCATTTTAAAAAGGTTTAGTGTTTTTTCTTCTGTGGTCAATCGTACTACTTTTTGCTTTGCAGTGTGTGTAATTTCAATATAATGAATGTGTCCATTATTAAACAGTAATATGGCTGAATCTGTCCATGCAAATACAGTAGCCTATGTGTCTCTGTCCTCTGTCTGTTTTTTATAATGACATATTAAAAAGTATTTTTCCTTTCTTCCACAAATATTTGACCTCCTATTCTCTGCAAGAAAAGTCTACTTCTAACAACAAACTGGCATTAATGAGTAACTTCAGCTTTTTTGATTGGAAATGCCTCTGCTACCTAAAGAAGAAGGACTGCCTTTTAACCCCAGCTGTGACCGGTGGGATTAGTCAGCTGGTGGTGGAGTGGTCGTCCTCCTCTGTAAACTCACTCATTGGTCCTGTAGTGATGGGTTCCTTCCCGCCCTCCTGGTCGTCCCTGTGTCATTTCCTGGCTGAGTTGTCAGGGAAGGGTTGTGTGTGGGGGCTGAGGGGGTGTGTGTGTAGTTGGGTCCTGTTTAGAAGGCTCTGGCCTGATGTTCTGGGGGCACCCACCGGGTCACTGGTTTTCATGGGTGATCTGTTTGTCATAATGGCTTTTAAAAGGTCACGTGTTGATTTAAAATGAGTGATCGTTAAAAGTCTTTGCTCTGCCACTGCCAGGCCCACGCCCCTCCTCAGGTCATGTCCAATGAGGTGTAGGCCAATTTGTTATGGAGTGATGCATATAGAGCTCCACGAATACATGGATTACAGGGGAGTAGGTCGGGCAAATATATGGATAGATCTGAGTGCACTTAGAAAGGAAGCCTGGCTGATAGATCCAATTGAAGGATTGTAGCTAATATCACTGGTTGGTGTTTTGCTCGGTGTTTGTAATGCCATATATGTTTAAGAGGGACCAGGATGGATTGGAGGAGGGGTTATCATACTGAAATTCCCCCTTGCTGCACTATAACTCAGCGCCAGCCCCTTCACAGTGTAGCAGTAACTCTGTATGGCATTATCCATGGGTTTAGGGCCATCTCCCTACACTCACCGTTATTAATCTCACACATCTTTTACACCGCTTCTCCTGCTCCTCGCTATCCCTCTCCTACCCAGCCGCCAGGCTTCTCCGCCGTCCCCCCCGTCTTGGGAGACTCATACGTGTTACCTCGCCGATGCAGGCTCCGGCGGCCAGAGTAACACTCTACGGGGTTATCATGACACGTACCTGCATTGTTCCTCTCCAGCGCCACGCCCCCGGCCACTCCAGCCCCCCGCCCTCACCCCAGGCAGCTCACTGTATGGTGGCTATAATTGTTACCGTAAATCCTGCTGCTCCCCTACGCCCCTGTCTTAACCGCCCATTACGCATGGTTCACTACGGCCCTTGTTGATTGCAACTGTCAGCCAGGCTAGATTTATGCACTCAGAGATAGGTAGCGGAGGGAGGAAGGGAGGGAGAAGAGGTTGATCAGGGGTAGGTGGGTTTATTGGGTGAGCCCACGCTTGACCCGCCCTCTTCCCTCTGCCCTCTCACCCCTGTCTCTCCACACACCCTCAGAGTAGGAGGAAGTGGGTGAGATGAAGTCACTGTAGGTAGGCCCAGTCTCTGTCTGGTCTGTCCCTGTTGACGGAAGGGAAACCCAGTGGATTGTTTTGTAGATGAGATCTGGTGCTTATCTCTCTGTCTGTCAGCGCTGGCTGAATGGGCATGGTAAGTGTTTGTGTTCTTGTGATTATGATCGTTCTCATTTTTACAAAGTCTCTCCTCTCAGGCTCCTCCCTCCCTCTCACCAGCATAACTCACGACAGGAAGCCTGTAACAAAGTAATCTGTACAGTACACCAACCCAGGTTGAGAGATAGAGAGAGGTAGAGAGCTAGCTCCAGCCATCACAGAGCCCATCACACTGCCCGTCACAGCATGGACCAGCTTATCCCCCCACTTCCACACACACCACTGAAATAACCCATTGTGTTCTGTCATCATACTTACCCACTACCCAGTGCTTCTCCACCGCATACAGACACTTAGGTATTCACTGTAATCACTGATCATTGTAGCCCAGAGTCTTTTGTCCAGGTGGCACCATTACTGTGCAGTAGCAGAGGCTCAAAGGCCCACACACACAGTCTGAGAGGTTCTAAGTTCTCCTCAGGGAGGACAGGGCCGCGGCCCGCCACAGGAGCAGCATTCATGGAATTACAGGAAAGACCCTGCCCCTGGCCTTACTGAGAGAGAGAGAGGGAGATGGGAGAGCGAATGGAGAGAGAGCGAGATGGGAGATAGACTGGAGAGAGAGGAGATGGGAGAGTGAATGGAGAGAGATGAGATGGGAGAGAGGAGAGAGGGAGGGAGGGAGAGCACAAACCAATCTACACTATAGCACTTATGGAATTAACCGTTTTCCCTTTTTTACGGCAACCAATCAATAGCTGCTCATTAATCATTCACAGGATCATAGGAGGGAACCATAACTGTTGTAAATTGTAATTAGGTTTGATCATTAGAACTCCATTTATTAGAATTAACAGACAACATTATTCATCAACAAAAAAAGTATAAATATTTATGACGCAGGCATTTTATATATACAGTGCCTTGCGAAAGTATTCGGCCCCCTTGAACTTTGTGACCTTTTGCCACATTTCAGGCTTCAAACATAAAGATATAAAACTGTATTTTTTGGTGAAGAATCAACAACAAGTGGGACACAATCATGAAGTGGAACGACATTTATTGGATATTTCAAACTTTTTTAACAAATCAAAAACTGAAAAATTGGCGTGCAAAATTATTCAGCCCCTTTACTTTCAGTGCAGCAAACTCTCTCCAGAAGTTCAGTGAGGATCTCTGAATGATCCAATGTTGACCTAAATGACTAATGATGATAAATACAATCCAGCTGTGTGTAATCAAGTCTCCGTATAAATGCACCTGCACTGTGATAGTCTCAGAGGTCCGTTAAAAGCGCAGAGAGCATCATGAAGAACAAGGAACACACCAGGCAGGTCCGAGATACTGTTGTGAAGAAGTTTAAAGCCGGATTTGGATACAAAAAGATTTCCCAAGCTTTAAACATCCCAAGGAACACTGTGCAAGCGATAATATTGAAATGGAAGGAGTATCAGACCACTGCAAATCTACCAAGACCTGGCCGTCCCTCTAAACTTTCAGCTCATACAAGGAGAAGACTGATCAGAGATGCAGCCAAGAGGCCCATGATCACTCTGGATGAACTGCAGAGATCTACAGCTGAGGTGGGAGACTCTGTCCATAGGACAACAATCAGTCGTATATTGCACAAATCTGGCCTTTATGGAAGAGTGGCAAGAAGAAAGCCATTTCTTAATGATATCCATAAAAAGTGTTGTTTAAGGTTTGCCACAAGCCACCTGGGAGACACACCAAACATGTGGAAGAAGGTGCTCTGGTCAGATGAAACCAAAATTGAACTTTTTGGCAACAATGCAAAACGTTATGTTTGGCGTAAAAGCAACACAGCTCATCACCCTGAACACACCATCCCCACTGTCAAACATGGTGGTGGCAGCATCATGGTTTGGGCCTGCTTTTCTTCAGCAGGGACAGGGAAGATGGTTAAAATTGATGGGAAGATGGGTGGAGCCAAATACAGGACCATTCTGGAAGAAAACCTGATGGAGTCTGCAAAAGACCTGAGACTGGGACGGAGATTTGTCTTCCAACAAGACAATGATCCAAAACATAAAGCAAAATCTACAATGGAATGGTTCAAAAATAAACATATCCAGGTGTTAGAATGGCCAAGTCAAAGTCCAGACCTGAATCCAATCGAGAATCTGTGGAAAGAACTGAAAACTGCTGTTCACAAATGCTCTCCATCCAACCTCACTGAGCTCGAGCTGTTTTGCAAGGAGGAATGGGAAAAAATTTCAGTCTCTCGATGTGCAAAACTGATAGAGACATACCCCAAGCGACTTACAGCTGTAATCGCAGCAAAAGGTGGCGCTACAAAGTATTAACTTAAGGGGGCTGAATAATTTTACACGCCCAATTTTTCCGTTTTTGATTTGTTATCCAATATCCAATAAATGTCGTTCCACTTCATGATTGTGTCCCACTTGTTGTTGATTCTTCACAAAAAAATACAGTTTTATATCTTTATGTTTGAAGCCTGAAATGTGGCAAAAGGTCGCAAAGTTCAAGGGGGCCGAATACTTTCGCAAGGCACTGTATATGAAAAATGTAGAATATAATTTTTGGGGAATTATGAAATAATTGATTGAATTGATTAAGGTGAAGTGAATGTAAATGTTTGTGTGCCTCTATCTGTCATGTTATGGATGGATGTTATGTTTGCATCCGTGTTTGTCTCAGCATGGAACCATGGAGGCATCAGCAGAACGTTGGCAGAACATTTGAAGTTATAGAACACCAGTCAGTCTCCTGCCATTCTTCATTTGGCAGCCCCTTCATTTCTTTATCTCTTGAGAATAAACAGGTAACTGTTCAAATAATGGAAACACTTGAGTAAATGAGGGACACAAAGTATATTGAAAGCAGGTGCTTCCACACAGGTGTGGTTCTGAGTTAAATTAAGCCGTTAACATCCCATCATACTCATGTATAAAATGCTGGGCAGACCATTATTTTTGCCATTATTTTTGCTACCATGGCTATGCCCCCACGGGATGACAATGCCCCCATCCACAGGGCACGAGTGGTCACTGAATGATTTGATTAGCATAAAAACTATATAAACTATACACCCTGGCAGTCTCAGTCACCAGAGCTCAGACCCAATTGAACATTTATGGGAGATTCTGGATTGGTGCCTGAGACAGCGTTTTCCAACACTATCAACACTGAATGATGGAATTTCTTGTGGAAGAAATGGTGTTGCATCCCTCCAATAGAATTCCAGACACATTTGTGGGATCTATGCCAAGGTGCATTGACTCTGTTCTGGTGGCTCGTGGTGGCCCAACACCCTATTAAGATACTTTATGTTTCCTTTGGTGTTTCCTTTATTTTGACAGTTACCTATATACAGTACCCGTCAAAAGTTTGGACACACCTACTCATTCAAGGGTTTTTCTTTATTTTTACTATTTTCTACATTGTAAATAATAATGAAGACATCAAAGCTATAAAATAACACAAATGCAATCATGTAGTATTTCAACTGGTACTGTATATATATATATATATATATATATATATATATATAATATATATATGTATATAAAAACCTTGAATCATATGGAGCATTATTGATAGCCCTGTTGTATCCTTACCAATCATTCCAAATACAATCATAGTTATACCCAACAATCCATTTATAGCAGTTGTGGCTAAAACAATGGCAGGGGTATTGGATTGGGAGGAAAATCACCGGCTTATGAGAGAGAGAGAAGAAAAAATAGATTGTTTATTACAATACAGAGACTGGGTCGTAGCCATGATGTGTATTGGAGACAATGGTATCAGATTAATACAGGGAGGAAAGACAAGTTTTGTTTAAAGAGGTGTCTTCAGCGCTGCTTATGGGAAAGCCTGGGCCTCCAGCCATAGACAGCCGTCAATGGGCAGAGATAATTTGATGAATCCGTTTGCTCTCTCCTCCATAACCAGATTTCTTGTTCTCTGGCTTTATTTGGTCTCTCAGATGAAGTGAGCGTGGTGGAATTTGCTGCATTTTGTATTCACACGGGGTAGTTGACGTGACCGCAGGGCTGGGTGACTACAGAAACCGGAATCTCTTTCTCTCTTTCTTTCGCTCTCACTGTTCGCCTCGCTCCCTCAAGCATCGTTTCTCCTCTTTGAGCGTGTTTCTCTCTATCTCTCTCAGTGTGGGGGAGTTCATGAGTGGTTGGGGAGAATGTCTGTGAGTGTGTGCACGTGTGTTTCATATGGAAATGTGCAATTGTCTTTGTGCAGATACATACGTACAGAAGAGGTTTTCAAAGCATATCAGTGTGTAGGTTTTATTTCACGTGTCGGTGTCTGGATGTGCATGTGATGGTGGCACAAATGGAATGGGAGCTAGTTACCACTGGGGAGCGATTTAAGGCCCTTTTATAGATATGGATATTGCAGGTTTACTGGACTGGAGCTACTGAGCTACCGTCTCCCCTCTCATCCTTACAGACATGTGCCTGCTAGGCCTCATACATAAACCACCGGGGTCTGGCCGTGTGTGCGTTAATGTGCGTGTTGATGTGTGTGTTTGTGTGTCAGGGCGATATAGCGATAGCTGTTGTGTCTCCGCTCACGTGCCTCCCTTTCAATTGCACAATCAGTCAGAGGAACCGTTCAGACTGTCTCCTCTTAATAAGGAGGCTTCCACCCCAATCCTCACAGATAGCCTGAGTAAATCAAACCGCTGAGGAGGAGAGGAGAGCTTCTTCAATCAGACTGGAGGAATTGAGCCTGCCTGGTGGAAGATCTGCTAGTGGAGCCTCCACACAATGAGAGGGGGGAGAGGGAGGGTGGAGGGTGGGGGGAAAGGGAGGGAAACATAGGCCTGCTATGGTGATGACTACACTGAGAGAGGTGTGCAGCATCCATCCATCTGGCCGCTGCTGTCTTGTCTTTTCATGAGAGGCTGAAACTCCTCTAGTACCTCAGGTCCTCCAGGCTGCACACACCGCAAGGCACAGTGCTGCCACCGCTGTAAAATAACTCCCATTGTAATAAATGAAAGGCAAGAGTTTTCATACATGTTGGCCTGTGTGTGCGTCCTCTGTGCTCCAGAACCTGTAATATGGTCCTCATGGCGAGCTGTGTGAGACGTAATATTAAATGGTTTTTGTATTCATACCTAGAGGCGGCCATTTCCTAGGCTTGTCAAACTAGGCCTCAGCCTCAGCCTCTGTGCTGTGCTGGTCAGTCCGCTGGTTGAGTCCCATGTCGGCAATTTGAGGCGAGGGCTTCAGGCCACGTGCCCTGACCACCATAAGGGTTGAGGCGGAACGTGGGTCAGGGGAGGGGAGAGGATAGGGGGCAGGTTTGGGGCCAAAGGGGAGGTCCTGGTATCCAGAAATAGCAGATGTGACCATCCTGGTCTTTTTGAGCTAAAGTGATGATTAAGGGATCATGCCCTTTAAATAGACAATCCTGTTTACCCAGTTTAGGACCGCAATCAATCCGCCACTCCACAGATTAATTGAGACGCTTCCGATTGATTTTTTTTCTTCCTCCTCCTCTTCTACCTTTCCCTCCTCCCAACATCTCCACACACTGCAAGACCAGGAGTCTTGAGGGGAGGCAGCTGGGTTCAACCAACACAACATCCATATTCAGTTAGACTGATTTTGTAGTAGAATGCAGTAGAATGCTTAGTATGCTCACAACTGCATTGTGGTATAGATATTGCTAGCTGTTGTACATATGTATATAATGGTGTTTTATATAGTATTTTATTAAAGTGCACTGACAAGTGGCTAAGTGATTCCAGCTGCATCAGAAACCAATACGGTGTTGACTTCAAGTTCTGGATCAATTCATTGTGATGGTCATTAAATTTATTTGGATAAACTAGCTTCATTCTTACTGCTAAAACAAATGATGCAGGGAGGGGTGTATCATTTAAACTTGAATTTGTTGGCAAATAGTCATGTCTCAATCAACAGTAGATGAATCTGTCAATGTAGCAAATACGTCGACATAGCTTGTATTCAAGACAAGTGTATTTGCTCTGGAGTCTGAGGTGAGTTTACACAGCAGTATGCAGGAACAGTTATGGCAATGTATGACATATATACAGTAGAAGTAAATATACCACTAACACTTATAATAAATTCTACAGATCTACAAAGTAAATACTGTCATATGTTGTGTTTGGGTGGTCCAGTGAGGTGTTCGGAGTCATTGTGATACAAGGGGAGATTGTTTGGTATGGGACCTTTCACATCTCCTCTTGAGTCATCAACATCTCTGTATCCAAGCGGTATTGTCTGTGAGAGAAAGACGAGAATGCCATTAGACATTCATGGGCAATCGTTGTGTACTGTCTGTATTCCTACTGTAGCAGCAGGTGTAGAAATATGAGACGTCTCACAGACACACGTTAGCTACAATAGTTAATACAACACTAATATGAGCCATAAAGCCAAAGTCATTATTTTACTCCCTGCCATCATCATCATCAAAATATTTCTCCAGTTTTGCTCATAATGAGAGGCACTGAGGCTAGCTAAGCTAGTTGCTAACTAGCTATAATGTTAGACTTAATGTGCAATTTAGGTATAGCTAACACAGCTAGCTAAACTTAGCTAGCTAGCTTTGTAGTGGTACTATCAAGTCCCGTTATGGATTGATCACTAAATTGTACTGTACTGAACAACATTGCCTCATGTAAAAATAAAGATTATATTGCTAGCTAGTTCTTGTAGAGAATATAGATTTCATACAGGTATCTTTCTCCCACACTTGCGACCATTTTAAGTTGTTCATTCCGTTCCATTTGTCTTCTCTCATGGGGAAGAGAAATGTCATCCTATATGCCAGGTTAAAGTGAACTCTGTATATTCCCCTCCCTGTAAAGATCATCATTAGTGTCTGAGCTGTTATAGGCTGACAGTAGAGGCAACAGTTAATTAGGCCGGGAGGATGAACTCTATACACCACGGTTTTGACACGATGATAAGCGTCTCAAGATGGGAGATTTCTTCCTCTTATTTAATGTATCAAGGCAATGCAGGGAGGAGGGAGGCCACTTGAACTCACCCCGGTTAGTGTGTAATGCTGTGTGTGTGTGTGTGTGTGTGTGTGTGTGTGTGCGCACAAATATATAGTGCATGTGTGTGTAGTTGATTTGTGTAACTGTGTACTCTGCTGTACAGTAGAGGGAGGGAGGTGAACAGCTTGAGTGAACTCATCTCCAACATCAGTTCCTTCATGAGAGTGAGACCGACGCTGTCTGTCTGTCTGTCTGTCTGTCAGGCTTCAGTACCATCCGTCAGCCCTTCCTGATGAATCTTTAAAGACCGTCTTCACTCTTCCCCCCTTCAGGGCAAACACATTCCCCATGTTAACCCCCATACACTTCCAATGAGTAAAAGAAACAACAAAAGGCTGAAAACAAGAAGATAAGGTATCACTTTTGGCAGTCCTCAGAGTTCTGACTCAGGAAGGCAGATGGATCAAGCTCTGCAAGGCTGCTCCAGTTTGGGGTTGACAGCTTACGCACAACTACTTCTCAGTGAATTTCCTCCAAATTGAGCGTATGATTTAGTAGGCAGCCATAGATAGATCATCTCCAAATCCCCTGCTTTGAATGTGATGAATCAATTGTAATGATGATACTAGTAGTAATGTTAATGAAGCTATATGTAGCTTGCCTGACCGTGAAGCTATATTATATGTGACAGTTAATTTCCACTAGGACCAGATGACAGGTAGCCTAGTTGACATTGTGACATAGTGACATTGACATGTTAAAGAATCCCCATGTAACCAATGCGCGTTCCTTACTGTCTTTAAGAATATCCTTATTTCCAACAACGTCATTTACCTGTGACTGTATTCATGATACAGCACTGCCTCTTGTGCCTTATTGCAGAAATAGGAAGTTGAATATGTAACCTGTTTATACAGCATGAATAGTAAAGAACACTGGAGAGGCTTGAGGCCGAGCCAAACCTACAGCTATAATATACATGCATTATTACAAAGGATGTTACGGAATTCAGTGGCATTCTGCACCAGATAATATGTGAATATGTCGAAGCAAAAAGAAGACACATTCATCATCTTTAGGGTTGTTCATTCATTATTAATAATAGGCATACAAGGCAAGACATACTGTATAATGAGGTCTGTGCATGTATGCTAGCAAGATGTATTCCAGCACAAGGAATGGTCTGTGCAGTGTGTGTTTGTGTGTGTGCAAACACAGGTATGTGGCTGTGTGTGTGTGTGTGTGTGTGTGTGTGTGTGTGTGTGTGTGTGTGTGTGTGTGTGTGTGTGTGTGTGTGTGTGTGTGTGTGTGTGTGTGTGTGTGTGTTTGAGGTATATAACAGGTGTACATGTGTTATAGCCACGGCTACGTATGACGAATGTGTGAAAAGCATTTTAAATATTGATTTCTCAGATGAGACCTGCAGGTGCGCGTGCAGCAAGGTGCTTTATGGAAGTGCCGCACTTCCTCCTTCTGTCTTGCGCTCTAATTTGATTACAGACTGATTAAACCCTCCCTAATGCATTCAGAGCTACGGCATGCTAATGTAATAAAATCACTTACAGCTCAAACGGGTTAGCTTAATTGGCAGGAGGAACGATGCTGGGATTTGCATTAAATTATTTATTTGCTTAGCAGACGCCCTTATGCAGGGCAACTCTCAATTCCATTATACACATTAGCCGTTTGTACAGCCAATTTAGTGTGAGCACCTCGTTCAAGGATAGAACAAGTGTCGAACCAACGAACAAAAGCACCCCCCCCCCCCCCATGGCTATTTGCATGTTCTGCAAGCCCATGAGAACAGGAAGTGACATGTGTCATGTGAGACCCTTGGCCTTACTTGACCCTAGATGGGCATTTTACACTTGGACTGTGACATGTCTGACCAGTGTCCGGAGTCATGCGTAAACAGCTCACAGGACATTAGCCGGTCGTCTGGTCCCAGTCAGATGTCCCAGTCAGTCCAGTGAAAGTCAAGTGTAATTGATCTGCTGCATTACAGCTGGGACCTACCAGATGGTGCCGTGTCCGTTCATTCGTTGCTACGTTCATTCACGCATTTATGCGAGCATGTCAGTCCAAGAAGAAAAGAGAGGAGTGTGTGTTGTGTGGGGTGTGTGTGATGTGTGTTTTGTGTAGGGGGATCAGTGGAAAATTCCATGGCAGGCTAACCTGGGGTCACCAGCCCCACTTCTCCCACCTGTTAGCTAATCCATAGCGTCAGTCTGCAGACACGGTCCCGCTCACTCCTATAGCCTAATGGGTAATGTAGTTACCAGTCCATGTGATACATGGAGCAACATAAACACACCACTGATCAGACTCAGTCCCTTGGGGCTAAAATGACTGATCGCGTCTTTGGGTGTTGGCACGTGAAAGGCCCAAGTAAAACATATTTTGGAAAAAATGTCTAAATATCTATCACCATAACTAACATACCAAACATTGTTTCTGTATTACAGTATAGTAGCTATCATGGCTAAGAGGACAGATGGAAATTAGAATGTTGTGTTGCTTCTCCACCATGTGTTTTCACTGAGGCTTATTTTTGGGTCTGCATATTCAAATTGCCTTACGTTTCAGTGTGTTTCACCCAGTTGCAGAGCTGACTAGCTGGCTGGCTGGCTGGCTGGCTAGCTGGCTGGCTGGCTGACTGGCTGGCTGCCACAAAAGCTTTTGATTGAGATTGAACTCACACATCCATTTCCTCTAATATAAATCAATACTCTCCAAAACTGCCACAACACACTTTTGATACTATTACTCAATGGGGTCTGGACTCTAGTGAAATGTTCCAAAGTTGACACATTTGGTATGGCGACAGATTAGTCAGTTGGTGAAATCCCCAACAACGAATCACTTAAGAACCACTCAGACTTAATCGTATTACCTTGCTAAGTAAAAAGTTTGGGATTTCTTTCTGCCCCATGTTTATATACCCTCCCAAGTTGAATGCATCCACCATTGTCCAGTGCCATTACCCAGTCCTTTACGCTCTCTAATTTTACAGGGCTATTTCAACTCTGGTGAGGGTTAAATGGCTGTTTTGGTTTCAAGAGCTTGAGAAAAGAGAGGCTTTGAGGGTGAAACAGTTCACCAAATGACCACATTTAGGATCCCCAGCCTCTCCAAATGCTTTTCTTTTCTCTTGTTTTTGTCTCCCGGCAGCCGCAACAACAGTATTGTTTGCATTAAGGGTCTGGCTGGAGTAAATGGAGCTGTTTTCAATTAGTTTTCAAAGTGCTTATCCCATTAAAGGTAATGACTTATTGATTTAACGACAGTGGCGCTTTTGGTGTGAAACGCTCTGCTATTATGACTCTCTCCTCTGTTGTTTGAAAAGGGCCAGCGACGTCGAGCACCCGGTGAAAACCTTCACTCTCCTGCCTCCCCCTGTCTTGGCTGAGATGCCGCTGCGCTGGCTTGTTGTTTTTGCGTCAGTCTTCGGGTCATTATTGAATGGCATAAGTAACTCAGTGCTCGTGGAGCCGGAGCAGGTGATTTTTCTTTTCCTGGCCTTATGCCATGGGTGTCAGTTGGGATCCAGGAGCCACAGTAGAGGTGAGAGTGTCTGATGTCATTGACAATGTTCCGTAAACCGCAGTGCAGAGGAAGCGATGGAGGGCCCCATGCAAGCTAATGTGCCCGCTGTCTCCCTGTGGGTTCCACTTTGCCATGCAGCCATATGGTCATGCTCCTCCCTTCAGTAATCCCTCACTGGTGTCAACATCCAACCCAGGAGGGCAAAGCTTTTGTGTTTGGCTCTGTTTCTCTCTCTCTCTCTCTCTCTCTCTCTCTCTCTGTCTGTCTCTCTCTCTCTCTGTCTCTGTCTCTCTCTCTCTCTCTCTCTCTCTCTCTCTCCCTTTCAGTTGGTCAATCGGTATAACATTCTATGGGGAGTCACCTAAAGAAAATTGAAATCACACCCTCAGAAGCCCCGCCTTCCTGGCTATAATACTGGGGCTCCTATCCATTTCCAAAATTCTTTGCTTTACAGCCCACGAAGACTACGAGATTCGGTTCCGACTTTGGGTTCTGTTAGTGGGGAGACAGTATTCGTCCCCTAGATGTTTCGAATTTGGGGTTTTGGTATCTGTGTTAGCTAAAAACTACATTCTGCTCTGCTTGTGTAGCCAGTGCTTCCTTGCTTGAGTAAGATGGCCAGTGGTAAGAGGAAGTTCAGAAAGGCTTACCAGACGAATTTGAACCTCCGACCGTGCCCTAAGGCATGTGGTTTCACAATGAAAATGAAACAAGTGTGCTGTGCTGTTTGCCTGGGGTGGAAACACGCTCAGGAGGCTTTGGCTCAGACCAGTTTGTGTGACCATTGTCTCCAGCTGGGCTCAACTTCCATTGGGCTGACTTTGTGAGAAAGATCAGGGCTGCTAGTGAAGGGTCTTCCCAAGGGTCATCCCAAGTGAGTGAGGCTCAATGCTCAATGCTTTTTTCTGGTGTTCAGAGTCCGGATTCCGGGGGTTTGATATACGGTTACTGGTTGGCTCTGGAGGTTTTTCAGAGTGTGAATCGGATTACATGAATCTGGGGCTTTGGATTCGGCGAGGGAGAGTGACCCATTGGTGGTCAATGCACCTTTAATGGAGCTGTGTTGTAGGGCTGCAGATCACCTGGGGGTGGATTGGCTGTCTTCTCCGCTGCAGCGGAGTTCCTCTAGGTTTGGGGGAAGGTATCTACCTCCTGTCCATGCAGCATTGAAGCGTTGCTTACCCCTGTTTAAAGAATTCTCAAATGAGTTAAAGGCGACCTGGAATTCCCCTAATTCAGCCAGGCTGATGCTACTAGTCAATGAATGAAGAGTGTATGGAGGAGGCAGGGATTGTTTTGAAAACTCTGCCGATGGATCGAAAGCTGGCGAGTTACTTAGCTCCAGAAGCTAGGGGTTTATCCTCAAATGTGATTACGACTATATCAAATCAAATCAAAATCAAATCAAATCAAATTTATTTATATAGCCCTTCGTACATCAGCTGATATCTCAAAGTGCTGTACAGAAACCCAGCCTAAAACCCCAAACAGCAAGCAATGCAGGTGTAGAAGCACGGCTATATAAGCAAGACTATACAGTCTGATTTCAGCCATCTCGGCCTTTCATGTACAGATTGATGGCTCTACCCCGGGGTCTCATCCTCTGGTTGTGCGGTTCTTAAAAGGCGTGCATCGGCTCACAGTGTCTAAGCCTATGGCACCAACCTGGGACCTGGCTTTGGTCCTGGACGCTCTGTGTGAGCCTCTGTTTAAACTGTTGAAGTCTGTGGACCTGAAGGTCCTTTCCTACAAGACTGCATCTGCTAAGCGCATTAGGGATCATGTGCAGTTTGGAGTTTGCATGGCTTGTGTCCAGCGCTTTACACGTGTATATGGATAGAGCCAAGGATATCCTCGTTTTTGGCTTCGGGGGGCGCTTTATTATTATTATTATTTATATACAATAAAATAAATGTTACCCCCTTTTTCTCCCCAATTTCATGATATCCAATTAGTAGTTACAATGACGTCTCATCGCTGCAACTCCCATACGAACTCGGGAGAAGCGAAGGTCGAATGTCATGCGTTCTCAGGAAACACGACCCTGCAAGCCGCACTGCTTCTTGACACACTGCTTTCTTAACCTTTAAGCCACCTGAACCAATGTGTCGGGGAGGGAACACTGTCCAACTGACGGCGGAACACTTCCCTAACCCTGGCCGACGCTGGGCCAATTGTGTGCCGCCCCATGGGTCACCCGGTCACGTTGCAGTGCCTTAGACCGCTGCACCACTCAGGGGCCCTGTAGGAGCGCCTCAGCACTGTGTTGCAGTGCCTTAGACCGCTGCACCACTCAGGGGCCCTGTAGCAGCACCTTTCTCATTGGATTGTGGAGGCCTTCTCTCTGGAGAATGACAGCAAAGGAAAAGGGTTTCCTAGTGATGTGCGTGTTCACTCCTCTAGGGGTGTGGCGGCTGCTTGGGCGTTGTTCAGGGGCATTGATGATTGATGATATCTGTGCTACAGCGAGTTGGGGTTCCCCACATACCTTTGAGGTTTTATCTCTTGGATGTAACTGCTCCCAGTGTTTTATGGCTGGGTCTGGGAGTGGGTGTCAGGCTGCGCGCAGGTTGTGCATTTATCCGCAGCGCACAAGTACACCATTTCCAGGTTACTGCAGGTTTCCTGTGGATTTGAGCCTCGACTGCCGTCATCAACTCTGGTCGATGCTATGCAGTACGCACTGGCGTACCAGACACACCCGCAGCCCCCTGCAAGGTGGTGTACCCACGAGTTCTGGGGGCCCATCTGCCTGTCATCCATGACTATTATTTATTATTTTGACAAAAATGAATTCAGAAACCTTTTTAATTTCTATCCGTACTAGGAATCTAAGTGTTTGTTTCTTGGGCTTCAGGAATGTGACTGAGAAAGTGAAAAAGAAAAAAGAAGCTGATTGAAAGCATAAGGGGATATCAGTGAAACAATGCTGTGGTCAAGGCTACGGCAGCGCCAGTGTAATGAGTGCTGCTTATTCATGTATTCAAAAACACATATCAGACCGAGAATCTAATGCTTCTATGGTTCTTTATGACCAGACAGTTACAGGGATGGTAAAAACTGCTTGATTGCTGTAGCAACATCAGGGAAACTGGGCAGAAGGGAGCTGTGATTCAAATACAGCAGTTCTGTAACATCTTTAATTGAGCCTCTCTCCTTAATTGCCGGCTTCTACATGGTACGGAAAGAGATGAACTGTATGGGAACCTCTGGGGACAGGTCGTCTGGATACAGGACGGTCAATAAATTGGCAGATGCGAACAGATTATCATCTTTAGCAGACAACAGTTCTTGAGAGCTTGAACAAAAACAGTTGATTTGTGATTTCGTTCATACTTGTGAACCGGTGTTTGAGTTGTGTGGTTGCAATATCAACAGTCCCTTATCTCTGGTATATCTTGGTATTCAAGACTGTTTAATCCCTAAGAGCCTATTGACGCACCCGTGTGTCGCTCTAAGTAAAATATTTTCAAAATTCCCATCAAAATCTGTCAGTTTAAGCTAGATTGGAAAGTGGCCCGAGCTACAGCGGTCATGAGACGTCCAGAAAATTGGTCTTCTCACAAAAAATTCTGTAGCATCAGAATGGTTCAGTCTACAAACTATTATGACCACTCTGCGACCCCCACGGGACTTGTCGGTAACGTTGATGTGCCAATGTCTGTCTAGCTCCCGAACCGTTTGAACTACATGACCTCACTATGGAAAGGGGAGACTCTCACAAACACGATGGTGTTCTCTGTTTTGCTCTACAACCCCCACGAGTGTCACGGGACTCATCTGAAGGTAACCCATAATAACCAATGGAAGTATGGAGGTAGTTTTGTGCCACCCAAAATATGGTGTTAAATATGTGTAAAAAAAAATTATAAACTTATAACTTATAAACTTATATTATTCCTTATGATTTATTTATTTTCCACCAGGCTACCGCCAGGTTGTAGCGTTAGGCCAGTAACCGAAAGGTTGCTGAACCAAGCTGACAAGGAAAAATCTGTCGTTCTGCCCTTGAGCAAGGCAGTGAACCCACTGTTCCCCAGGCACCGATGACGTGTATGTCGATTAAGGCATCCCCCCCACCTCTCTGATTAAGATTGTCATCCCCCCCACCTCTCTGATTAAGATTGTCATCCCCCCGCACCTCTCTGATTAAGATTGTCATCCCCCGCACCTCTCTGATTAAGATTGTCATCCCCCGCACCTCTCTGATTAAGATTGTCATCCCCCGCACCTCTCTGATTAAGATTGTCATCCCCCCCCCACCTCTCTGATTAAGATTGTCATCCCCCCCACCTCTCTGATTAAGATTGTCATCCCCCTGCACCTCTCTGATTAAGATTGTCATCCCCCGCACCTCTCTGATTAAGATTGTCATCCCCCCGCACCTCTCTGATTAAGATTGTCATCCCCTGCACCTCTCTGATTAAGATTGTCATCCCCCGCACCTCTCTGATTAAGATTGTCATCCCCCCGCACCTCTCTGATTAAGATTGTCATCCCCGCACCTCTCTGATTAAGATTGTCACCCCCCCCCCACCTCTCTGATTAAGATTGTCATCCCCCCGCACCTCTCTGATTAAGATTGTCATCCCCCGCACCTCTCTGATTAAGATTGTCATCCCCCGCACCTCTCTGATTAAGATTGTCATCCCCCGCACCTCTCTGATTAAGATTGTCATCCCCCCGCACCTCTCTGATTAAGATTGTCATCCCCCCGCACCTCTCTGATTGTCATTCAGTTGAATGCATTCAGTTGTGCACCTGACTAGGTATCCTCTTTCCCTTATACAATGTGTTTCTACAGGCTATAGTAGTACAGGCCAAATTCAATATTTGATCAAATCATTTTGTAATTTTGGGGGGAATACCTAAATGGGTCCTAATATTCTAAATCAAATAGCTAAATGATCCATGGTATGACCATCTTAAAACAATTCCAAATCAAATCAAATTCGATTGGTCACACACATGGTCAGCAGATGTTAATAAGAGTGTAGCAAAATGCTTGTGCTTCTAGTTCCGACCATACAGTAATATCTAACAAGTAATCTAACAATTTCACAACAACTACCTTATACACACAAGTGTAAGGAATGAGTCAGAATATGTAGATATAAATATATGGACGAGCGATGGCTGAACGGCAGAGGCAAGATGCAGTAGATGGTATAGAGTAGAGTATATACATATGAGATGAGTAATGGGTATTTAAACATTATATAAAGTGGCATAGTTTAAAGTGACTAGTGATACATTTATTACATCCAATTTTTTATGATTAAAGTGGCTAGAGATTTGAGTCAGTATGTTGGCAACAGCCACTCAATGTTAGTGACGGCTGTTTATGTTAGCTTAGTTTTATTTATTTTACAATCTGCAATGTTTGAAATTCCAACTTTAATTACTAAACAAACCAGCCAGCAGTCTAAAAATGTCTGAATTGCGACACTGTGCATAGCATAGACATGTTGCAATCTCAGCACCACGGACAGCGATTGGGGGGCCCTAACTTTGACCTTGAAGAGTGGTCCAGAGAAACTATGTTGCACCTGTGTGCTTTACCAAGTCGCGACAGGTGTTCTGTTGTGTTTGACTTGCTGTTCCTTTTACAAGTTCTGACATTTCAGGCTTGCAAGGTAAATATTGTTCTTGGAACTATGGACTTGGGCTGCAGTGACAGTGTGTCAGTGTGCATAGCCAAGTTGCAGCAGGCTGTGGTTCCCCGTATGGGGCTCTGACAGTTCAGGCTTCTTGGGTAAGTATTATGGAGAAAGTTTGATTCTGTAACCCCTCTTTAGAGCCGGTGGAACCTGTGTGTGCTTGGGCTGCTGTAGGCATCCTGGTCTGGTACTCTGAGCCGGTGGAACCTGTGTGTGCTTGGGCTGCTGTAGGCGTCCTGGTCTGGTACTCTGAGCCGGTGGAACCTGTGTGTGCTTGGGCTGCTGTAGGCGTCCTAGTCTGGTACTCTGAGCCGGTGGAACCTGTGTGTGCTTGGGATGCTGTAGGCGTCCTGGTCTGGTACACTCTGAGCCGGTGGAACCTGTGTGTGCTTGGGATGCTGTAGGCGTCCTGGTCTGGTACACTCTGAGCCGGTGGAACCTGTGTGTGCGTGGGCTGCTGTAGGCGTCCTGGTCTGGTACTCTGAGCCGGTGGAACCTGTGTGTGCTTGGGCTGCTGTAGGCGTCCTGGTCTGGTACTCTTACTCCACAGAGGAACTCTGGAGCTCTGTCAGAGTGACCATCGGGTTCTTGGTCACCTCCCTGACCAATGCCCTTCTCCCCCGATTGCTCTGTTTAACCTCTCTGGGATCGTTCGGGGCGCCAAATTCAAACAACATGAATCCTATAATTACAATTCCTCAAACATACAAGTATTATACACCATTTTAAAGATACACGTCTTGTTAATCCAGCCACAGTGTCTGATTTCAAAAAGGCTTTACTGTGAAAGCACTCCATGTGATTATGTTAGGTCAGCGCCTAGCCACAGAAAACCATACAGCCATTTTCCAACCAAGGAGGGGTGTCGCAAAAGTCAGAAATAGCGTTAAAACTAAACACTTACCTTTGATGATCTTCATCTGATGGCACTCCCAGGTCTCCATGTTAGACAATAAATGTTCGTTTTGTACGATGAAGTTCATCTTTATGTCCAAAATCTTCCATTTGTAATCCAAATGCACAAAGCGCGGGCACAAAGTCCAGACGAAAAGTCAAAAAAGTTCTGTTAAAGTTCGTAGAAACATGTCATACAAATCTTCAATAATATTCCAACAGAACAATTCCGTTGTAATTTGAAAGGAAAGAGAACGAGCATCGTGCTCACGGCCACGTGCGAGAATAAACGGTTTTCAGCCTGACCATTTGTTGAAACAGCTCTTATTCGATCCCCTTTCACAATACAAGCCTGAAACAACTTCTAAAGACTGTTGACATCTACTGGAAGCCTTAGGAAGTGCAATCTGACCCCACAGACACAGGATATTGGATAGGCAATCACTTTAAAAACGACACGCTTTTCAACCAAACTACCCAATGCTGCCCCCTATCCCAATGAAGTTAACCGGGAGACCAGCTCTAGGATGAGTCTTCTTCCATTTAAGAATGATGGAGGCCACTGTGTTCTTGGGGACCTTCCAATGCTGCAGAAATGTTTTGGTATCCTTCCCCAGATCTGTGCTTCGACACAATCCTGTCTCGGAGCTCCACGGACAATTCCATCGACCTCGTGGCTTAGTTATCACTCTGACATGCACTGTCAACAGTGGGACCTTATATGGACAGGTGTGTGCCTTTCCAAATCATGTCCAATCAATTGAATTTACCACAGGCGGACTCCAGTCAAGTTTTAGAAAAATCTCAAGGATGATCAATGGAAACAGGATGCACCTGCACAATATTTCATGTCTCATAGAAAAGGGTCTGAATACTTATTTATTTAATACATTTGCAAAAATGTCTACCAACCTGTTTTTGCTTTGTCATTATGGGGTATTGTGTGTAGATTGATGAGTGAAAAATATATTTGATCCATTTTAGAATAAGGCTGTCACGTCTCAAAATGTGGAAAGAGGGAGTCTGAATACCTGCCGAATGCACTGTTTATTGTAGTGAGAAAACAAGTCTGTAGTAATGACCAGGCTGTTCTTGTGATTCTCGTCATACAATGCATTTTTTTTACCCTTGTCAGGTCTCAGAGCATCTGTCTAACAACAGAAGGTTAGGAGTTCAAACCAGTGGTTGTTAAACTGATCTCTGCTCTCTCTGCTCTCTCCACCCTGCATTAACTTTTTTGGGATAGGGGGCAGCATTTTCACTTTTGAATGAATAGGTTGCCCAGAGTAAACTGCCTCCTACTCAGTCCCAGATGCTAATATATTCATATTATTATTAGTATTAGATAGAAAACACTCCGTCAGTTTCTAAAACTGTTTGAATGATGTATGTGAGTATAACAGAACTCATATGGCAGGCAAAAACCCGAGAAAAAAAATCCAAACAGGAAGTGGGAAACTACTGAATGTAATGCACCAATGTAAAATGAGATATTTTTATATAAATATGCACTTTATCGAACAAAACATACATGTATTGTGTAACAGGAAGTCCTATGAGTGTCATCTAATGAAGATCATCAAAGGTTAGTGATTCATTTTATCTCTATTTGTGCTTTTTGTGACTCCTCTCTTTGGCTGGAAAAATGGCTGGGTTTTTCTATGGCTTGGTGGTGACCTAACATAATCGTTTGTGGA
Source organism: Oncorhynchus kisutch (assembly GCF_002021735.2). Classification (NCBI taxonomy): domain Eukaryota; kingdom Metazoa; phylum Chordata; class Actinopteri; order Salmoniformes; family Salmonidae; genus Oncorhynchus; species Oncorhynchus kisutch. The sequence continues at coordinate 79,856,996 of NC_034179.2, read as the reverse complement.
GCTTTCGCTGTAAAGCATTTTTGAAATCAGACACTGTGGCTGGATTAACGAGAATGTTATCTTTAAAATGGTGCTTAATACTTGTATGTTTGAGAAATTTGATTTATGAGATTTCTGTTTATTTGTAATTGGCGCCTTGCAATTTCATTGGCTGTTGGCGAGGGGTTCCGATAGCGGAACGGGGTTCAGCTCCTATCCAGCTCCTATCCCCAGTCCTAGACAGGTTAAATAACTGGAGTAGAGTAGGTCTTCCCTCTGAAGTAACTCTGTGTCTGGAGTTTGTCCCCACTAGCAGTCAGTGTTGGTACACACAGCCTCCATTTTAGGCTGATTCTCCTTGGGCTGATGGGCCTGTGGATAGGAGCTGGATGGAAGGAAGGAAGATTCTGTTGCTGCCAGATGCTGTTTGAAGTAGTGAAAGAAGTAATAACTCATCTGGCCGTTAAAGAAATACTTTCTCTATCCGTGTCTCTCTCACTCACACACGCACGCACGCACGCACACACGCACGCACACACACACACACACACACACACACACACACACACACACACACACACACACACACACACACACACACACACACACACACACACACACACACACACACACACACACACACACACACACACACACACACTATCTCTCATATCGTAATCTGAGGTCTCCACCATCCCTGCCCACATGTTCCACATCCCTTCTCAATGGTAGTAACTCACACAAGGAGGTTATTTTTGTGGGTGGTGTTTTATTTTGCTATGTTAGCATCCTTCAAACATGGCCATGACTTTCCACAATCAGCCATATGGATTGTCTAATTCACTTCACGTGCATTTGAGAAGCTTGTGAAACAGGAAGCACCGCTAGAGCATTTTAGCTGTATAATTAATACATGCTTGAAGGAGAGAAAAAGGGTAAAAACGTAGCATCTATTCTTAGCATCTGTGTTGTTCAGTAATAATTACACTGTGTCATAGCATGTGTCACTAGTGGACCTATTGTATCATACTGTGAGGCCACACTTAACTATTATTCAGGGGAGAATAGGTGGAAAATATTTGACAAGAGTCACACTGCACAGTGCACACTGGGTTGGGCTGGATTATTTTAACACTGTGGCATTGTGCATTCAGCTCAACGACAGAGTGCATGCATGGCAGAGTGGAGCTGTGTTTTCCAAGAGGAGACATTTCATTTGTTACAGAGCTTTAGTTTGCTACTAAGAAACACTGGTTGAAGTTACAAAGAAACACTGGTTGAAGTTAAAGACACTGCCACAGTCACATGGCCAACAGAGAAGGAAGATATTATTCTAGCTCAGGGTCAGTGTCTAGCTTGTTAAATGTGTACTGTCGTGCTTTTAACATGCGAGAGGTCTGTGATAGAGGTGACCTTATACTGTGGGCAGAAGAGTAGAATCATTGTTAAAAAGATTTGAATACCTTCGGGTTATTTGATGGGCTGACTTTAAGGTTAAGGTCACCAACCCTTCTCTTCTAAGGTCCATGAATAGGCAATGATTATGAAGATGATCCACTCTCCCTCGAGGAGAACTATCGGCTTAACATAAGACTCACACCCATCTTGTCATGGGAGTAACTCAATCATCCAACTGCTATGCCCTTTACTTTTAATTCCATTAAAGGACAATTCTTGGAGATGTTTTATATATTTTTTTATGAATATATCAAGTTGCCTGCGAGAGTCTAAATTAGTCATACCTTTGCTGAATTTAATGAATGTGGTCAAATGCAAATGTGGGACTGTGTGCTGTGTGAGGGCGTTCTCTACTGTCTGTCTGGCTAGGTACGATGATGGATAGGGCTGTCAGCAGACTGGGGTTTCTCTAATACTGCACACAGCCTCTGTAGAGATGAGGGGAGGGATGCATTAATGTGTACATGTGCTTGTGTGTGTGTGTGTGTGTGTGTGTGTGTGTGTGTGTGTGTGTGTGTGTGTGTGTGTGTGTGTGTGTGTGTGTGTGTGTGTGTGTGTGTGTGTGTGCACCCGCTCCACGTACTGTATGTGTGAGTGTGTGTCTGTATTTTGATGTAGGTGTGTGCGTTTGTGTGCACCGTACACCAGTCCTATCCTGTATAGTCTCCTTGCAGTGCTCTGCATCAGATCGAGGCTCCTCTGTTTAATACCAGCTGAATGGCAGCAGTAAAGTAGCAGTAGTAGTTAATGAAAGTGATTCATCAGATCGGAATTTCAACCCAGGGAAACTCATCACGTGTTTGTACCACTCCAAAATGATACAACTTAGTACAAAAACAAGTAAATTACACAGTCTCTTCTCTCTAATGGTGTCCAATCAACTGTGCTGACTAGTGCATTACTGCTTTTACAAAGTAGCACTGAGTGAATCTAGCTGAAACAAAGTGTTGTGGAACCCAACAGAGGTGGCCAATCTGGACAAAGCGCTACACGGTGAAGCAGCGAGTCGCAAGGAGCGAGTGTGTTTCTTTACGACTCTATGGAGGGTAAACAGTGTTGTGTGTGTGATTGAATGCTTCAGCAGCACACCTGCTCTACTTGGAGTGCCTGTGTCTCCGGCCCTCATCTCCCATTCAAAAGCTCCTCCTCAGTGGAACTGGAGCATATGGTCCAGAAAGAAGCCCTCCTTCCTTTGTGCCACTGTTAACAGAAGGGCTGTATATCTAACCAGTCCCTGGGAAGCTGTTCCTCTCTTCCCCTCTCTTCCTCTCTTTTCCTCTCTCTTCCCCTCTCTTCCTCTCTCTTCCTCTCTCTTCCTCTCTCTTCCTCTCTTTTCCCCTCTCTAACTCTCTCTTCCTCTCTTTTCCCCTCTAACTCTCTCTTCCTCTCTTTTCCCCTCTCTTCCTCTCTTTTCCCCTCTCTAACTCTCTCTTCCTCTCTTTTCCCCTCTCTTCCTCTCTTTTCCCCTCTCTTCCTCTCTTTTCCCCTCGCTTCCTCTCTCTTCCTCTCTTTTCCTCTCTCTTCCCCTCTCTTCCTCTCTCTTCCTCTCTCTTCCTCTCTTTTCCCCTCTCTAACTCTCTCTTCCTCTCTTTTCCCCTCTCTAACTCTCTCTTCCTCTCTTTTCCCCTCTCTTCCTCTCTTTTCCCCTCTCTAACTCTCTCTTCCTCTCTTTTCCCCTCTCTTCCTCTCTTTTCCCCTCTCTTGCTCTCTTTTCCCCTCTCTTCCTCTCTCTTCCTCTCTCTTCCCCTCTCTTCCCCTCTCTTCCCCTCTCTTCCTCTCTCTTCCTCTCTCTTTCCCTCTCTTCCTCTCGCTTCCTCTCTCTTCCTCTCTTTTCCCCTCTCTTCCTCTCTCTTCCTCTCTCTTCCTCTCTCTTCCCCTCTCTTCCCCTCTCTTCCTCTCTCTTCCTCTCTCTTCCTCTCTCTTCCCCTCTCTTCCCCTCTCTTCCCCTCTCTTCCTCTCTCTTCCTCTCTCTTTCCCTCTCTTCCTCTCGCTTCCTCTCTCTTCTTCTCTTTTCCCCTCTTTTCCTCTCTCTTCCTCTCTTTTCCCCTCTTTTCCTCTCTCTTCCTCTCTCTTCCTCTCTTTTCCCCTCTCTTCCTCTCTCTTCCTCTTGCTTCCTCTCTTTTCCCCTCTCTTCCCCTCTCTTCCTCTCTCTTCCCATCTCTTTCTCTTGCTTCCTGTCTCTTCCTCTCTCTTCCCATCTCTTTCTCTTGCTTCCTGTCTCTTCCTCTCTCTTCCCCTCTCTTCCTCTTGCTTCCTCTCTCCTCCTCTCTTTTCCCCTCTCTTCCCCTCTCTTCCCCTCTCTTCCTCTCTTTTCCCCTCTCTTCTCCTCTCTTCCTCTCTTTTCCCCTCTCTTCCCATCTCTTCCTCTCTCTTCCTCTCTCTTCCCCTCTTCCCCTCTCCTCCTCTCTTTTCCCCTCTCTTCCCGTCTCTTCCTCTCTTTTCCACTCTCTTCCCCTCTCTTCCTCTCTTTTCCCCTCTCTTCCCATCTCTTCCCCTCTCTTCCTCTCTTCTCCCCTCTCTTCCCCTCTCTTCCCATCTCTTCCTCTCTCTTCCTCTCTTTTCCCCTCTCTTCCCCTCTCTTCCTCTCTTTTCCCCTCTCTTCCTCTTGCTTCCTCTCTCTTCCCTTCCCTTCCTCTCTTTTCCCCTCACTTCCTCTCTTTTCCTCTCTCTTCCTATCTTTTCCTCTATTTTCCTCTCTCTTCCCCTCTCTTTCCCCTCTCTTCCTCTCTCTTCCTCTCTCTTCCTCTCTCTTCCCCTCTCTTCCCCTTTCTTCCCCTTTCTTTCCCTCTCTTCCCCTCTCTTCCTCTCTATCCCCTCTCTTCCTCTCTCTTCCCCTCTCTTCCCCTCTCTTCCTCTCTTTTCCCCTCTCTTCCCCTTGCTTCCTCTCTCTTCCTCATTTCCCCCCTCTCTTCCCCTCTCTTCCTCTCTCTTCCCCTCTCTTCCTCTCTCTTCCCCTCTCTTCCTCTCTTTTCCCCTCTCTTCCCCTTGCTTCCTCTCTCTTCCTCCTTTTCCCCCTCTCTTCCTCTCTTTTCCCCGCTCTTCCCCTCTCTTCCTCTCTCTTCCCCTCTCTTCCTCTCTCTTCCCCTCTCTTCCTCTCTTTTCCCCTCTCTTCCCCGCTCTTCCCCTCTCTTCCTCTTTCTTCCCCTCTTTTCCCCTCTCTTCCTCTCTTTTCCCCGCTCTTCCCCTCTCTTCCTCTCTCTTCCCCTCTCTTCCCCTCTCTTCCTCTCTCTTCCCCTCTCTTCCTCTCTCTTCCTCCTTTCCCCCTCTCTTCCTCTCTTTTCCCCTCTCTTCCTCTCTCTTCCCCTCTCTTTCCCTCTCTTCCTCTCTCTTCCTCTCTTTTCCCCCTCTCTTCCTCTCTTTTCCCCGCTCTTCCCCTCTCTTCCTCTCTCTTCCCCTCTCTTCCCCTCTCTTCCTCTCTCTTCCCCTCTCTTCCTCTCTCTTCCTCCTTTCCCCCTCTCTTCCTCTCTTTTCCCCTCTCTTCCCCTCTCTTCCCCTCTCTTCCTCTCTCTTCCCCTCTCTTCCTCTCTCTTCCTCTCTTTTCCTCTCTCTTCCCCTCTTCCTCTCTCTTCCCCTCTCTTCCTCTATTTTCCCCTCTGTTCCTCTCTCTTCCCCTCTCTTCCCCTCTCTACGCCTCTCTTCCTTCCTCTTCCTCTCTCTTCCTCTCTCCCCACACCTCTCCTCCCGTCTATCTCTGCTCAGTCTTAATGGTTGCAGTGACATATAGGTTATATGGTACATAATCTGACACGTGAATATGGCCAAATTGGGAGTTCTGGTGGGCAGCCATCTTTTAATGAACACCCTTCATTTACCCAAAACGTCTTCAGTAGGAGGGAAATTCCATGGTAACAGAATTATGCTGATACTACAGTTTTTCACTTTAAAATTTCTGCCAAACAAACACCATTGATGTCAAAGTTTAACATACCGTTTAACTCTATGCACAATTACTACATTGAACAATGCAATGTTTGGTAACAGAATTACGATATAATCTCCCTCGGTTTAATTCTGTTACCAAACTTTGTATATACACAGTTCTACCTGTAAATGTGTTTTTGTGAAATTGTTAAAAGTACTGTAGTCATTGTGTATATAGTGCTATGGTTTGTTAAACTTTGAAATCAATGTTTTTTGTTTACATTTGAAAGTGAAACATCTGAGTCTCAGCGTAATTCCGTTACTATGGAATTGCTCAGGATCTGGCTATTGACAGTATACAGGGTAGATTTTCTACATGGTTCCTCTTTGTAAGATGTGTCTTTCTCAGTGGGATAAAAGAACAATACAATCATAATTGTGAGTAGCAGAGAAAAACCAGCCCTTCCATATTTATGTAAAGTAGATTGATTATGTGGGATGTTTCTGAGGCGGTGTGATGTGGTGAGTTCTTCTGTAGCTCCATTCACAATTGATGTATTTCCTCATCGGTGCGGAGATGGAAGGTGAGGGAGCATCTTTACTCAGGAGATCCACCTGTTTCCTGATGAAACCAGATGGTTCTCACATTTACAGGCATTTTAGGAGATGTCACGCTCATCTACATAAAGCATGGTCTCTGCATCCACCAACTAACATAATGCTCTGGAAGGTGGTAGAGATGGAGAGTTGTGGAAGTAGCATTTTTCGCTAAGATGTTTTTACGCTTTTTGGCCTCAATTTCCTTTTTGAGAGGCAGAAATACTTGCAGTAGCCCAGGTTTAGCCAAATGAAGAATACATACATTGTAAACACCCACTTCCAAAGTGGTCCGTCTAGTTACTGGATCTTGGTATCTTACCAAGCAGGTTTCCATCTCCAGCTGCACCAGTGTTTCCCTGTACATTTAGACGTATTAACAAAGAGAATAATACTGAGGAAACCTTAACATTCATAGAATTAGATCCCATCATTGATCATTGCCTTTCAGCCCCTTGCCTAGCACATTCCCTGACATAATCTGTGTAATAGGACGCTAAGAAGCTAATGCCCTGGCCTTATGGCTTCACATGTATATTTAACATAACTCTGATGAATTAGTGAACGGGCATTAGTAATGGGTGCACATGTACCCAGGGGGCTCAAAGTCACATGTGAGGGCACGTGTAGGTACAGTATGGCTAAAGATCTGTAAGTATTTGTGAAAGTGTTTATATGGGTTTGTGTCGTTATGTTTATTTTTGTTTGTGAGAGACAGAAAGTGTGTGTGCGTGTGTGAGTGTGTGTGTGTGTTTGTGTGTGAATGTGTGTGAGTTTTCCATGGCCCTGGCAGTCTGGGGGCTCTGTGATCCATCCTCCCCTGCACCGGGGTTAAAGCCACACACTCAGGGCACACTGGCTGCAGGAGGGAGAGAGCACGGGTGGGCGGCTCATTAGATAGCACTCCCCGTGGAGTGTGAAGGAGAAAAACACCCATTAGCAAAACAAACGACGTGCCCATCGCTCACAGAAACACCAGAGATTGTTTACTGAGAGCTGGGTGAATGAAGCTGCTGGCACCTACTGTACTGCCTGCTGGGGTCTTCCTCTCATACCGCTTCCAGGGTCATGGATCAGAGGTTCCAGCGATGTGTGTGTGTGTGTGTTGGCGCACGCGTGTGTGTGTGTGTGTTGGCGCACGCGTGTGTGTGTGTGTTGGCGCACGCATGTGTGTGTGTGTGCCGCGTGTGTGTGCGTGTGTGCTGGCGCGTGTGTGCGTGTGTGGGGGTGCGCGTGTGTGGGGGCGCGTGTGTGTGTGTGCACACGCGTGCGTGCGTGCGTGTGTGCGCGCGCGTGCAGTGGAGCCTGGCCCTGAGTTTGAGCCAAGCAGTGAGCTGGTCTGGTCCTTCTTGTGGAGGTGGTGCCTCCTGGGTAATTTGTCAATCTGAGACTGAGCCGTCAGGCTGACCTCTGAACCCGAACTGCCTCCTCTTTATCCTTCTTCCTTCTCTTCCTCTCTGACCCATGTCAGCTGACATCTCCACACTATTCCTCTCCGATCTAAAGATCAAATTACATTTTTGACCCTCATAGTATCCCAGCTAATTTGCCAGGCTTCATGATCTCGTGGTCATTGGTTTGAATGGGGAAATGCACAGTATGGTTAATGGTTTGTTATTTCAGTGGTATTCTCATATGGTGAAGAGAGAAGTTCACATGAAAACAGTCTTTGTTCCAGCTGAGCTTTGAGACTGAGGTCAGAGAGGAAGAGAAGGGCGCGCACACACGCACGCTCGCACACACACACACACACACACACACCTCTGATCCATGACCCTGAAAGTGGTATGAGAGGAAGACCCCCATCCAGGTCCCGTTTAGCTCTGTTTCCTTGTTTGTTCTCCTCATACAGTGAATGATATTATATCTCCAGTGGAACTAGCAGGCTACTTCTCCTTCCACACGGAGCCAGGCAGTAACATGACCAGCTTGTGAGCCGAGTGGTGGCAGGAGTTTTCTGAAGCGGGATAATTAGCTGCCGACTGTCAGATGATTAGACGGGCTGCATCTAATTTTGGTCACAACCTCTGACGATAATGGTCAAATGAAATCAATGGCGTGCAGAAATGTGTGGGATTTGCTAAGCAGCATGTGCTCAATTGGCTAATTCATATCAGCCTGTCCCCTTTAATGTGAACAGGTTAGCGGCTCGGTGCTAAATGGTTAAAAGGAATTCACTCTTGAGCATGACCTCGTCTTACTCAAATGGTCACCTGTTTTAACTCTTTCATTGAGTGCGAATACAAATTATATTTATATTCACACTCAATGAAAATTGAGTTGAAACAGGTGACCATTATTTCCTTGCCAAGTATCTCAGGTCCACTTTAGTGCAGGTGCTGTATCAAACCTGTTCAAATATGTTATCCATTTCCAGCACTGAGGTGTTGCCTGAAGAAATAGATAATAATGAGGTCAATCATGTTTTCAACATTATTATACAGGAATTTCTTGAAAAAGGTAGCTGAATAGCCTCCTGAGTTGAGCATTCTGTCAGAAAAATTAGTCCCACAAAGAAATCCTTACTGCCTGAGAATGCCATTGAGTTGAGCATTCTGTCAGTCCCACATAGACATCCTTTCTGCCTGAGAATGGCCATTGAGTTGAGCATTCTGTCAGTCCCACATAGACATCCTTACTGCCTGAGAATGCCATTGAGTTGAGCATTCTGTCAGTCCCACATAGACATCCTTACTGCCTGAGAATGCCATTGAGTTGAGCATTCTGTCAGTCCCACATAGACATCCTTACTGCCTGAGAATGCCATTGAGTTGATCATTCTGTCAGTCCCACATAGACATCCTTACTGCCTGAGAATGCCATTGAGTTGAGTAGCAACAGTAATGAGCAGTTGTGACTGGAGAAATACCACCTGTCAATCCCCGAATGACAGTCACCGGTCCCTGGCAGGGATTTGGCTTAATGCAGAGTTTTAAAGACATTCAGTGGGACCTGAGGATTGCAGGTGTATATTATATTGATGCACCTTCTTGTGATGACAGCCGTATGTGACAGTAAATCCTTGATACTTATGCATAATTTCCCTTTCCCTGACTGCCTGGCCACTGAGAGAGAGTCTACAACAGAGATACAACCATTTTTGTTGGGCTTCACTCACTGTGATGGGTGCAGCTCAGGTGTTCTGTACAGAGGTTAGTGTGGTTTGTTCTCCATGTGTCTGGGTGCAAGACAACAAAGGTAGACTTTGATACTGTCATGTTGATTTGATTGCAATCAGCCCACAAAATGGAAATGTTTGGATGTCACCTGAGTTGTGGTTCTTGGCTGTTGGTTGAGGCACCTTGAGTGAGATGATGATGCAGTGTGTTTGGCCAAACTGGATGGAACCGGATCTGGCTCATCCAAATTCATGTCAACTTGGAGGGTGCCCAAAGGGCCTCATTTGGTGGACATTCTTTCCTGTGGGTTTCATGGTGTTCTCTGTGTGTGTATGTGTGTGTTTGGGGAAGGGATGCTGTGAGTGTTTTTATGTATGTGTGCAGGGTTGCACAGGTTACTAAATGTAATCCTTTACAGTTACCTGTCCAAAATTATAATCAGTAAGGTAACTTTTGGATTACCCAAACTCAGTAACTTAATCTGATTACATTCAGTTACTTTTAGATTATTTTCCCCTTTAAGAGGCATTAGAAGAAGATAGAAATCAAATAAAAAATATGTTACCAATTGAACCTCATCTATTGCAGGATAATCCATGTTCAAGTTTACATAGCTGGCCATATATGGATGTTATATTTTACTTGATGGGTTGGTTATATAGGCTTTTTCTAACCCATCATTTTCTACTACATATAATAATATGATTAAATTATACATTAACATTAAAAACCAAATGTTTTACACCTTGATCTTAAAGAATAGGACTTGGAAATATGGAAGTATAGATTCACCAAATTGTTTTACCTGAGCATAACCCCAAAACTAAGGATTTATTAGCCAGCCCTACTCTGTTGTTTATGATTTTGTTGTCATGGAGGACTGATTGGGCTCATTGATTTGATTTGAAAAATAAATGCTGCTCTCATGGAATGGCCTGCTTTGAACACTGCTGAATAGTGCTATTTACATGTGTAAAATGAATGCCATATGCTGCATTTGCTATATGCCTATTGTTAAACATTTTGTTGGTGACACTTTGATATCGTAATAATCCACAGAACTAATAACAAAATGATCGCCCCGCCTCTGTTTTGATAATAAGCTGAGGGATGGGCCTGGAGAAATGTAACCACTCTCAGATTAAGACCGAGTTATGGATTCAAGGACTGACCATCCATGATATCAAAATGATTGTTTTATAAGAAAAATGACCATCCATCATTACTTTAGGACATGAAGGTCAGTCAATGCGGAAAATTTCAAGAACTTTTAAAGTGACTTCAAGTGCAGTCGCAAAAACCATCAAGCACTATGATGAAACTGGCTCTCATGAGGACCATCACAGGAAAGGAAGACCCAGAGTTACCTCTGCTGCAGAAGATACGTTCATTAGAGTTAACTGCACCTCAGATTGCAGCCCAAATAAATGTTTCACAGAGTTCAAGTAACAGACACATCTCAATATCAACTGTTCAGTGGAGACTGCGTGAATCAGGCCTTCATGGGTCGAGTTTCTGCCAAGAAACCATTACTAAAGGACACCAATAATAAGAAGAGAATTGCTTGGGCCAAGAAACACGAGCAATGGACATTAGACCGGTGGAAATCAGTCTTTTGGTCCAAATTTGAGATTTTTGGTTCCAAGCGCCATGTCTTTGTGAGACACAGAGTAGGTGAACGGATGATCTCTGTATGTGTGGTTCCCACCGTGACGCATGGAGGAGGAGGTGTGATGGTGTGGGTGTGCTTTGCTGGTGACACTGTCTGTGATTTATTTAGAATTCAAGGCACACTTAACTAGCTTGGCTACCTTAGCATTCTGCAGCGATACACCATCCTATCTGGGTTGTGCTTAGTGGGACTATCATTTGTTTTTCAACAGGACAATGACCCAGAACACACCTCCTGGCTGTGTAAGGGCTATTTGACCAAGCAGGAGAGTGATGGTGCTGCATCAGATGCCTGGCCTCCACAATCACCCGACCTCAACCCGATTGAAATGGTTTGGGATGAGTTGGACCGAATGTTGCAAGAGCGCATTTTTCACTGGCTGTCCACTGGTTTCTAAAACAATGATTGATATGCAGCTTAAATTTCTTGAATTCAATCATTATTGGGTTCAAATACACATTTAGATTTGTGAACAGACAACCACCACAACCACAATCCGTAAGGCGTAAATAGCTAAAACAGTGTGATTCATCAACGTATTTAGATAACAATAAGTGGTATCCGTATCACCGTAGACTACACCACTGCTGTCATCCTTACCTCCAAGCATTTATTCAAGTTGGATAATCTTTGGATGACAACAGCAGTCGTACCATTGGAAGACATAGCTTGGACTGTAGCCTACAAAAGCCTATTCCTGCTCTTTTCCCGCGATCCATAAAACACATTTGGTGTGTCATCATAGTGGTCTCAGACTTGTGGTCAGACTCGCTCAAGTGGAACAAACTTAAACTTGCGCCTTTTTTCAATGCTGATTTGAATTTCATTGAGAAAACAGAAGTGTCAAAGATGTTTTTTTTCCGTTAACCTCCTTTCTGAATTTAACAGTAATCATATCGTTTTTCAAAAGTATTTGTAATCTGATTACAATAATTTTGCTGGTAACGGATTACCGTTAGCGTGTTTTTGTAATCCCTTACATGTTGAATTACAGATGGGATCTGAGTGAGCCAGGATGATATCCTTTGACGAGAGAGACCGCTGTATATCTTCTGTACAGTGTGTCCCTCACGTCCCTTTGCCCATCTATTTGTACATGTAATCCGTTAGTCCCCAACCCTGTACGTGTGTCTATGTGTGCGTGCGTGATGCGTGCGTGCGTGTGGTGTGTGTGTGCGTACGTGAATGTGAGTTTTTTGCTGGGGAACATGGGGGGACATTAGTATTCAGCCAATATCACAGGGGTCATGTGCTCTACGCCCTGCTTTCTCCCAGCAGTACCTCTCCCACTCCCCCTGCCCCCACTCCCCTCTCTCCATTTTGTGGACTGCTGCAGGGCTTTAACTAGAAGCAAGGGGAACAAATACAAATAGATGGGCAAAGTTGTGGGACGTGAGACCTGGGGGACACACTGTACAGATATACAGCGGTCCCTCTCGTCAAAGGATATCATCCTGGCCCTCTCAGATCCCAGCTGTAATTCAATTGGGGATAGACAAGAGCAGGATTTCCTTGATGCTTTTTTTCCTTTTCCTATAAACGGGCTGTCTGCCTGTCAGCATTGATAAGGCAAGCTCATGCACGCTGCGGCTAACTCTCCCCAACCCGGCAGCCATACTCCATAGCGCTACACCGTTGAGTAGCTTCTCCATGATTTACTGTATGCCTGACTGCCCATCCCCACCTTTTCATTGGTGCCCCTCTGGAGGACTGGGCTGCCTGTCTCTCATTCTGTCTCTATTATGTTTTTTTTCTGTTGGACTATCTGACTATTGTCCATCTGATATGTCTGTGTGTCTACAGCTATCTGTCTAATCTGTGGAGATGGTTGATGGAATAGGAGCTGATAGGGGAGTGGCTACTGTTCTCTCTCTGTTTCTCCCTTCTCTCCCTCGCTGTTCTCTGTCTCTATCTCTGTTTGACTGGAGCCATCCACGGTCAAGGGCCTTGGTCGGTCTGGTTATGTGAGGCCGTAGACTACATCACTGCCCAGGCATACTCCAATGTGGTGGGCAGTGGGAACCATTCATATCTCAGGTTGTATAACAAGGAACCTACAGTATATGGATGTACTGGTTGACAGGTTTCATAGACCATAGCCTCACATGCACCTTACTTCATTTAGAAGATTGGCTCTTGGGAGCTTCATTTGTAAGATCATACTCTTGACTTTTTGACAGTATTCACACTGCTTGTCAAAATACTTACTGCCTGTAGGAAACAGCATTATATCACACAGTTGTTAGAAAAATCTACCTATTGAAGAAATGTGTATGAATTATCAAGGAATGTAGGTCTACTGGCATTAAATTTCATTCCCCTTCCACTGCTTTCCGTTGCAATAGGCCCGTAACTCCACGTGACTAAAGAAGAAAAAAAACAACCTATGTGTCACTTGTCTCCATTGGCAGAATGAAGAGAAGGGGAGAAAAGGTGTGGCTGGGGACGGGGAGGAGAGGCTGGAGATAGAGTGGGAGCGAGAGAGCGAAAGAGAGAGGGAGTAAGCGAGAGGAGAGAGAGAGTGAGAGAATGATGGAATGCATCAGCATGGTGAGGTAGCTAATGCTTCATAAGATTGGCAGTAAAGTGTGCCTTTGGATGGCGGGCTGACTTTAGTGTGTGCATTACTGAGCCGCATAAATCTGGGTGCCCCCGCTTTGCCTGCCTTCCTGGGTTTGCCTTTAATTACCTGAGCTAGCCTGCCCGGCCTGCACACCGCTCCTAGCTAGCGCTCAGCTCTGATCACCACCAGGCAGCACTTCCCTAATGGGGCTGCCTCGCTCGGGCATCACTCTCACTCACTCTGGCCAGCTGGCAGGATGGCCTGGGGGGGAAGCCTGGCCTTCTATTATGACTGGAAGTCTCCATCGTAACTCACACCTGTAGGTCCCCATGTTATGTATGTGTGGCTCCCTCTCTATCCGTCTCCATAATAACTATGGTAATATGGAGTCGTACCTGCTCCATGAGGGGGCAAATCAGGCTTAGCACCCTCAGTTCAAACCTGAGCCTCCTCAGTTTTAGTTTTGTGCCTATAACCTGAGTGACAGGTTATCTTCAAATCTGTATCTCCACTGCTCTGTCAGCACAATGGGTGTGTGTAGGAGGCAGTGGCCGTCTGTGCCGTTTAAGATGGCCTTATTTCTATTACAGCATATTGGATGACTGTCATTCATACTCCAGTCACTCAGTTCAATGTAACATCGATAGGTTTAGGCTACTACATGATACTAATATTGTCCTTGTACCCATCATGAGGTTGCTACAACCTAGCCTATGAATGAGAGTTTACAACATTGGTGCACAGGTCGAGAGAATCAAGGTGTACAGTTTACATTCAGCAGCAAGCAGTTTAGCAGTTACCCTGGCGGGCCCCAGTGGCAATACATTACATTGTCTTTCTCTCTCTTCTTTGTCTTTGAGTCAGCTACTCACCCCATTTTATGCACCGCAGTGCTAGCCAGCTGTAGCTTATGATTCCAGTACTAGATTCATTCTCTGATCCTTTGATTTGGTGGACAACATGTCAGTTCATGCTGCAAGATGACATCCTCTGGAAGTCCTCATAATTACTGTGTAAGTCTATGGAAGGGGGTGAGAACCATGAGCCTCTTAGGTTTTTTATGGAAGTCAATGTACCTAGAGGAAGACAGAAGCTAGCTGCTAGCTGATTGCGAAGATGGAGACCTTTTTCGTTGAAGTAAAATGAAAGTTAGAGAGTGTGCCTCAAGGCAGAAAATCCCATAAGGCAGGGCTCCAGACTGCGACCATTTAGTCACATTTTTCAACCTTTTGACAGCTGGCTGTGGGAGTTAAAAAATGTATTGGTTGCATCGGTGTGGGCTGCACATTCATTCACCTTACTAAAAACAACCTATTTTTTAGGAGGATTAAACCATGATTTGGTCAAACAGTCCATTATCCTCATGACTCCTGTAATGAAAGTGTCTGACTCATGTACCTGCTTTGATGGGGCCTGCTGCTGTGTCAAGTGAGCCACTTGAAAAGTGTTCCGATTGTATACCATTTTAAAATCTAAATCTACCTTTAGATTAATACATGGCTACAATGAGTGGGTATTATCTTTAGAGTTAGTGAGCTAGCAAATGTTTCGAGTTTCCACTTACTCAGGTGGGGAATTAGCCCCAAATAAATGAATCTATGATATTAGAGTACATAAAGATGCAGGCAAATTTGTATTGGGAAGAAAAAGTGTTTTTTTGAGAGAGAATGCCAACAGTGTGCAAAGCTGTCATCAAGGCAAAGGGTGGCTACTTTGAAGAATCTCAAATATACAATATATTTTGATTTGTTTTACACTTTTACACTTTTTAGTTACTATGTGATTCCATATGTGTTATTCCATAGTTTTGATACCCTCACTATTATTACACAATGTAGAAAATTGTACAAATGATGAAAAGCCCTTAAATGAGTAGGTCTGTCCAAACTTTTGACTGGCACTGTATATATTTGAGCATGAATACAGTGGATGCCTAAGGCAATAGGCCTATGCATGCAATGCCCTAATGTATTTAGTGTTCAAATCTCCAAACTGTGAGGTGGACAATTTTTGTTTTAGGAAAGAAAAAACAACAATACAATATAAAACAACAATATAAAGTTTTGCATATGCTACAGATCGAAACACAAGGAAGAGTGTTTTTGTAGTTAGTTATAGGCTGATTTAAAGGACATGTAAATGTGACTCTGCTGAAAAGGTAAGAATCAATCTAGCTGGTTGTTTTTTAAAATTAAAATCTTGTAGGGCGCTGTCCATGGTGCTGATAGAGCGTAGTGGAGATTTCGCACCAACCTGTAATTTCTTGGTCAAAAGCATTTGAACTTCTATGTTTATTGTGGTATAGCGTGATATAAGCAGAATTCAATATAATTCCAATGCAAGAGCCCAAATGACCTACTCAAAATACAGCTACGTATCGGTATTTTGTTTCATCATAGAAATACATTCTATTATTGTTTTCTTGGTAGCCTATTGGTTTTCGTGGCAACTGTGTGTCACATAGGCTGTTTGTAATAGGTGAATTGCCCTATTATCTATCTTGTAGCCTATATTCATCACTAAAACGGCCTTGCTTTAGTGTGTAATGTGCTGTCCAGCAGAGATTGGCACGAAATCTGTAGCCTACCTGTCATGGCATTTGAACTTTGTTTGTGGTGTAGCATGATATAAGCAGAATTCAATATAATTGCAATGCAAGAACCCGCCCAAAATTGTGCCCCCTCGCTGATTTCAACTACCCCCTTAGTCACTTTATCCTAGCGCCGGGTCTGAGTGGATTGGAGAGGGGGATGTTCTTGTATGGGGACTTTAGATCTATGTATATTATATTCAGTGTGAGACGTGTGTTTTGAAAGGTATAAATTCCTTTTAGATCAACAGTGGTGGGTTCCAATGGTTTACAGTATGTCACATTCAAAGCAACAGCAACCAATGATCTGGAGCCATTAGCTTCCTGGTCTGTGGAGTGTCCTTGGGGTTTTGCTGTCAGTGATTGACAGTGCATGACAGTTTCGCCAATTGTCATGTTCATGGTGCCTCTCCTTCTCTTTGTAATGTGGAGCCTAACAATGTGCCAAGAAGTAAAATAGACACTAAAATACATCAGTGCAATCCCTTTGTTTCAGCCTGTAAGAAGCCGTCTCACGGCGCTTCGCATGAGCTCCTTGTGTCTCCACCGTCTTGAATGACTCACACTGACCTTGGAGATTATTGCTATACTAGACAGAAAAAATGCTATATGTTTGTCAAGAGCTGTCTGTCATCAATGAGCTTTTGTGTTGAGTATCGATCGCCTCCTTGGCAGGACACAGAGGTTGATGGATGCACAGCAAACAGACTCTGCATCGCCAGCAAGCAGCAGCAAGCCTCCCCTCCCTCCCTCCCTCCCCTCCCGACCGGCCCAGCCAAGGGGTCTCATGATGGGATGTCAAGACAGGGCAACATCCTCCCCCTCCCATACCCCAGACCCCTGTCCCTCCACCCTCTCCCCTGTTCCTGTTTATTCTGGAGCCCTCTCCATCTTCAGTCTCCATCCGTGGCGTAGCTATAGCCAGGGCACCAAGCCGCGCAGCCGTTCATTAGCAAACATGGAGTGGATTACTGTAGGTTAGTGCCGCTCCTCCCGTGTCGATAACCCAGCCTGATTGCTTTGTAAACGGCAGAGTCGCTAACAAGAGTTCCACCACTGTATCTGCGGCGCACATATAAAGATAACAATACAATTCCCCTATCAGTTGACCTGGTTTCTCTTCAGTTAGTAAGCTTCTGCCTCTGGAGTGCAATTGAGTGGGCCATGGTCTTCATAAAGCCGATACTAGACAACACGAATGTGGAACACGATGTGAGAGCCATCATCCCTGGTGATTCTTTTTTATTTTTCAGGAAGGAACGACTGCTGCGGCACTGTAGCAATCACAGTTTGTCTTCGGTACAAGTGAGAATGGCAATGATGCTAGTTTGGATGAATTTACCCACAAAATATGAATAATTATATCGTTATTAAGGAAAAATGTCATTGGGCGTGCTTTGTTTTGTCCCTTGACCTGATTTGACTCTGTATGGCTCCCTCCCTCGCTGCACAACATGGATATGGTAGGAGGTCAGGCTAATCGATCTGCTTTGATATTTTATAGACCCTCCACCTCCTCCACCTCCCCCACTGTGTGAGCTGCTGCTCGAGTATTTCCTCAGTGCAGGATTACTGATGCTATCCACCTTTTGCCACAAGGGCTCTTAAACAGACACTTGTCATCAGCCCCTGACCAAGGACATAAATAGATCAAATAGGCTGTGTTTACACAGGTAACCCAATTCTGATCTTCTTTTCACTAATTGGTCTTTTGACTAGTCAGATCAGCTCTGAAAAATATCTGATGTGAAAAGATCTGATGTGAAAAGATCTGATGTGATAGGGCAAATGAAAAATACATGCATTTGTTTACATAGCCATCATTCTGTCATTTATCCATGAATTAATACAGAGCATCTGGGTGAGGAATACATCTGGCATAATATTCACCACAGCTCAAGTAATTCAAACAGCCCTACTGGGCATTTCACCCAGATACTGGATCCAAATTGATAAAACAATGTCAGAGTTTGCAGACTCAATAACACTTAGAGGGATATAGGAAAACAAGTGTGCCATACATGGCAGAAAAGTCTGGCAGATTACAGGAGATTTTCTGGCCCTCGGGACTTCTCACTCAACTGATGTTGACAAAGCAGAGCCGATGGAGGTTGAGTGGGAAAAAATCTATTGGAAAGAGAAAGCATTCAAGTATGCAGGCCTGTATATGATAGCATTTGATATGTGCTCTTTGTGGGGGTTTTCTCGCTCCCCGTGCCAAGGGTTGTGTAGCCATAAATTATTCAACAGTCAAATCCAAAAATCTACTAAATAAAATCATTTGTTTCCCCAAACTGTACTTCACAAAAAGGTTGTTTATAACGATGGTAAACCACATCTCTCAGTGCTGCTAGCAATCAATAGTCTGATGCAATCCTAAAGGCCCTTCATCATAACTCCATTCTACTGAGTGGACCAGTCCACCTTAACACAGGCTACAGTGGAGACATAGAGACATATGTGCTGCATCTCCATCCACTGTTGTCTCTCCCAGTTCTCTCCAATTGCCAGGACCTCAAGAATTCTCCTGTAGTTTTGAATAAAACATTTTTAAAAAGCTCCGAAAAATGTGAATGCTTGTCAAATATTTCATGCTCTATAGTTTCAATTTAATAGCTAATTGATTTATTAATTAATTGTATTGTTGGCTGCCAAGTAAAATTCTTATCCTCAGATGACGAAGGGTGATGAAGATGAAGGTGATGATGTCGGTAATAGTTTTGAAGGCTACTAAATCAATAACAGTTCCAGTGCTGATGACACTGATGTCATCCACCGTCAGAGGCTCTCCTCCTCGTCCTCCTTTTCCTCCTCCTCATCCTCGTCCTCCTCCTCGTCCTCCTCCCCAAATCCAGTGCTCTTCATCAGCTGGATCTGTGTCTGTGTCTGGGTCTGTGTCTGTGTCTGGGTCTGGGTCTGTGTCTGGGTCTGGGTCTGGGTCTGTGTCTGGGTCTGGGGCCCAGGCTTGTTATTAGTGCTGTGAATCCCTTCCTTACTGCTTGCAGCCAGATATGGCTGGTGCTGGTGCTACAACCTTATTCATCTCCATACTGGAAGTCAACAGGCCTCTGCTCTAATGGGGAATGATTAAAGAGTAGAGGAGCCAGTAGAACTCACTCAGCGAAAGTTCAGAAAGTGCAGCCAGTCCGTGACTGAACATGGCTCCATTCATAATGCACAAGGACAGGAGAGGAGAGAATTGGAGAGGATGTGTGAGGAGAGGCGAGAAGAGGAGAGGAGGGGAGAAGGGGTGAGAGGAGGGGAAGGGAGAGAGGAGAGTAGAATGGGTGAGAGGGGAGGAGGGGAGAGTAGAGCAGAGGAGGGGAGGAAAGAGGAGGAGTGGGGAGAAGGCGTGAGAGGAGAGGAGAGGACGGGAGAGGAGAGGAGAGTAGAGGAAGGGAGAAGAGAGTAGAGGACGGGAGAGGAGAGGAGAGGAGAGGAGAGGAGAGGAGAGGAGAGGAGAGGAGAGGAGAGGAGAGGAGAGGAGAGGAGAGGAGAGGAGAGGAGAGGAGAGGAGAGGAGAGGAGAGGAGAGGAGAGGAGAGGAGAGGAGAGGAGAGGAGAGGAGAGGAGAGGACAGGACAGGACAGGACAGGACAGGAGAGGAGATTAGAGGAGGGGAGAGGAGAGTAGAGGACGGGAGAGGAGAGGAGGGGAGAAGAGAGGATGGGAGAGGTGATTAGAGGAGGGGAGAGGAGAGTAGAGGACGGGAGAGGAGAGGAGGGGAGAAGAGAGGACGGGAGAGGTGATTAGAGGAGGGGAGAGCAAAGGGGAAGGAAAAGAAAAGGATAGCTTGAGCTATCTGAGGAGAACACGCTACAACTGGAGCCTCCCTCCCTCCGCTGGCCCTACCACCTCAATATGACACAATAACTACATTAGCTCTGATCAAAGTTCATAGGCGCTATGCAAGCTACAATATATGCTGCCTATATATCTGCCTTTACTCGTGTTGTTTTTGGTATTAAAATAATTGTTCACTTTGAATGTAATGACTCATCTATTAACAGGGCTGGTGTTATGAGAGGAGGGATACCTCAGGGACCTCGTTCTTTCTTCCTACCGCTGGGTTCCTGGAGGAGGGAGGGAGGGTGGCGGGAGGCCTGTGGTACAGTTTAGTACGTAGGTAGGTTTCACTGTTAGGATCAGCCCTACAGCCTCAACAACAGGAGCCAAGGTGGCTAATTTACATATATTTGAAGAAAATGGGACCTCTGTGTTGAGCAGCTAAAATGGCAGGGAGAAAGAGAGAAAGAGATAGAAAGAGTCACACTGGCTGACTGACTGACTGGCTGACTGGCTGGCTGGCTATTCCAGCTGCACTGATTTACAAGTCTATCATCAAACTCTATGTCTACCATAACGCCTCTGACTTTCAACGGCAGGTTTTCTCCCTGGTTTGCTGCATTTTGCATATGTGGCGGCTCTCATATGTTGCACTCTCAGGAAACATTTGTTATGATTTAAGAGGACCCTGCAGCAGTGTATACTGCACCTGTCACTATCTGATTATTTTATAGCTAGTGCATTGTTCTCTGGCATTTAATTAGTAATTACATGGTAGCAATTTGCATTTTGTAATACTTATTTTATGTGATTGACATGAAAAAAAGGAAAACATATTTTGTTTAAAATTCTCCAATGCATTGCTTTTGATCTGAATCCAACTGTATTATTTTGGAGCAATTGTGTAGACAAGCCTATCTTATCTCAGCGTCAACCTATTTTAATGTAAACAGGGAAAGCACTTTGGAGCAGAAATCTTGTTTCTTATTAAGTACTATTATCATTCTTTGAACATGTCCAGAGCAATGCCATCATACGTCATTAACACAGGAGGACTATTTTATTACTCCAACGGATTCCATCCAAGGTTCATTCCCCACATTTTTCTGCATCCATGGGCATAGCTCAGGAAGAACATAATCCGGAATGAGAAGGCTCTGTGGACTACAGTGCAAACAGGATAAAGCAATGACAAATTCTGGACCTGAGGACTCACGGAGAGCACGGAAAAAGGAGATTAAGAGGAACACCATTGTTTACCTCCTCCAAGGTGCAGGGTACTTTGTTGTTTATAAATGTTGCTAGCTCTTATTGGTTACCTCGCAGGCTTTTGGAATGAGGAAGGGGGATAAGACTTGAGGAAGGACTCAGGAGGGGGTTCGATACAACTTTAATAATGCGTGGCAGGGGCTAAATGAGCCATTCTGCGGTACTCTAAGGCATCTCTGCCCCACCCATCCCCCCTCACGGTATCATGCCCTGAATTATTAAAAGTGTTGTTTGCCCTTATTGCATTGCAGCAATGTGCCTTGTCGCTAGAAACAAGGATCTCCGAGCTGCATCGCTCTGGAGCTCTGTGCTCCAGCTCCCCACCTTCATCTGCATTGTCAGGGGAGCACATGTGAGAGCAGTGGCCAGGGAAAGACGCACACACACACACACACACACACACACACACACACACACACACACACACACACACACACACACACACACACACACACACACACACACACACACACACTCAAGCAGATAAACACTGCACATTTGATTCATAAAACAAATCTCATCCAACACCTAAATTATTGCAAACACTTTTGACAATAATTGACGGATATATATATATATTTTTTAACTTCATTCAATGCTTTATATTGTTCTACAAATGACTACCACTACACTGCATACACTGCTTATGGTTTGTAGTGAGCGGTACACATTTTCCTGGGATTTTTCTTTAGGTCCTCATTTGGTGAAGTAAGCTACACATGGCTGATGTTGCCTGTAGTCTGACAGGGAAGTGTTGGGCTCCAAATCCCTCATGATTTCTTTCTGTGTGTGTGACTCTGAGATGAAAGGGGGAGTCACATACCGATCCAGAGGAGGATCACGCCAGGCACACTCAGTCGAAGAGACGGCATCACTCACTTAATAAAACAACACCCACCACCCCATCACCATCACATCACCATCACATGTGCCTTGACCATTACGCTCTGTTAGAAGCTTCCTGTCAAATGCCCTGTTCTGATATGTAACAATAACATATATAAAGATAGCGATGAAAAATGTCATTTGAAGGTCTGGATAATAACATTGTGGAGATCGACACCAATGATGTAGAAAGGATACAGGCTGCTACCCAACCCAACCCCTCCCTGCCTGCCTCTCTCCTACCCCCCCCCCCCCCCTACCCCCCACACCTCCTTCTCTACTTTTTAATCACACAATTAATAATTAATCAGAGGTTGGCCTCGATAATGTTGAGTCTGCAGATAAGATAGAAGCACACAACTGCTGAGAGGACCTAACAGAAGAAAGACACGGGCACCAAAAACAGAATATGAACTCTTTAACACAGACGGACCAATAACCACATGTCACCAGATTAAAGAATGAACACATGTTATTAAATGGAAGAAATGCTCCACATGCTCTTTTTAAATAGTGGAACTATGAGTTGAACTCAAATGGTTTTTTAGCACCTTGCTTTCTGGCTGCATTTCAGAGGCAGTTACAGAGAAGAATGTGACATGAACTGCCTCGAGCCTTCCTCTGTTTATGAATATGTAGCTAGAGGGATACTGTATTGATTGCTTGATTGCTTGATTTTCCCTATGCTTTAAATTCCTCTGTAGTGAAGTGGTGTCAGAACTGAGGAGCTTGACTCACAGGACCACAATGTCGTCTTCTTTCTTCTCAGAGAAGTATTACATCATCTTTCTGTACTCCAAAGGTATGACTGTAACATGTGTTGGAGACTGAGGCAGTTAATGGTTGACTGTAACATGTGTTAGAGACTGAGGCAGTTAATGGTTGACTGTAACATGTGTTGGAGACTGAGGCAGTTAATGGTTGACTGTAACATGTGTTGGAGGCTGAGGCAGTTAAAGGTATGACTGTAACATGTGTTGGAGACTGAGGCAGTTAAAGGTTGACTGTAACATGTGTTGGAGACTGAGGCAGTTAAAGGTTGACTGTAACATGTGTTGGAGACTGAGGCAGTTAAAGGTATGACTGTAACATGTGTTGGAGACTGAGGCAGTTAAAGGTATGACTGTAACATGTGTTGGAGACTGAGGCAGTTAAAGGTTGACTGTAACATGTGTTGGAGACTGAGGCAGTTAAAGGTTGACTGTAACATGTGTTGGAGACTGAGGCAGTTAAAGGTATGACTGTAACATGTGTTGGAGACTGAGGCAGTTAAAGGTTGACTGTAACATGTGTTGGAGACTGAGGCAGTTAAAGGTATGACTGTAACATCAAATCAAATCAAAATCAAATCAAATTTATTTATATAGCCCTTCGTACATCAGCTGATATCTCAAAGTGCTGTACAGAAACCCAGCCTAAAACCCCAAACAGCAAGCAATGCAGGTGTAGAAGCACGGTGGCTAGGAAAAACTCCCTAGAAAGGCCAATACCTAGGAAGAAACCTAGAGAGGAACCAGGCTATGTGGGGTGGCCAGTCCTCTTCTGGCTGTGCCGGGTGGAGATTATAACAGAACATGGCCAAGATGTTCAAATGTTCATAAATGACCAGCATGGTCGAATAATAATAAGGCAGAACAGTTGAAACTAGAGCAGCAGCACAGTCAGGTGGAAGTTGAAACTGGAGCAGCAGCATGGCCAGGTGGACTGGGGACAGCAAGGAGTCATCATGTCAGGTAGTCCTGGGGCATGGTCCTAGGGCTCAGGTCCTCCGAGAGAGAGAAAGAAAGAGAGAAGGAGAGAATTAGAGAACGCACACTTAGATTCACACAGGACACCGAATAGGACAGGAGAAGTACACCAGATATAACAAACTGACCCCAGCCCCCCGACACATAAACTACTGCAGCATAAATACTGGAGGCTGAGACAGGAGGGGTCAGGAGACACTGTGGCCCCATCCGAGGACACCCCCGGACAGGGCCAAACAGGAAGGATACATGTGTTGGAGACTGAGGCAGTTAAAGGTATGACTGTAACATGTGTTGGAGACTGAGGCAGTTAAAGGTTGACTGTAACATGTGTTGGAGACTGAGGCAGTTAAAGGTATGACTGTAACATGTGTTGGAGACTGAGGCAGTTAAAGGTATGACTGTAACATGTGTTGGAGACTGAGGCAGTTAAAGGTTGACTGTAACATGTGTTGGAGACTAAGGCAGTTAAAGGTTGACTGTAACATGTGTTGGAGACTGAGGCAGTTAAAGGTTGACTGTAACATGTGTTGGAGACTGAGGCAGTTAAAGGTATGACTGTAACATGTGTTGGAGACTGAGGCAGTTAAAGGTATGACTGTAACATGTGTTGGAGACTGAGGCAGTTAAAGGTATGACTGTAACATGTGTTGGAGACTGAGGCAGTTAAAGGTATGACTGTAACATGTGTTGGAGACTGAGGCAGTTAAAGGTATGACTGTAACATGTGTTGGAGACTGAGGCAGTTAAAGGTATGACTGTAACATGTGTTGGAGACTGAGGCAGTTAAAGGTATGACTGTAACATGTGTTGGAGACTGAGGCAGTTAAAGGTTGACTGTAGTAATAAGGGCTACTGTCAGTAACAGTAACCCTTTATCTCATGCTGCATAGTGAAGTGCTATGTACTTATTTCCAATATGTCCACCCCATCCCCAGCCCACTGTATTTAGGAAGAACATGACACTGTATCAGAGGATGATAGAAGCACTTGTGCTGCTACTCGCTGGGGAAGGTCCCTCTCTTAATTAGCAGTAGGAGCTCATTGACGCTGCTCCCGGCCTGCAGTGTATCTCTCTCTCTTTCTCTCTCTCTCTCTCTCTTTCTCTCTCTCTCTCTCTCTCTCTCTCTCTCTCTCTCTCTCTCTCACAGACACACACTTGCACACACGCTCTTGAAATTGTGTGAACCCTGGATGGCAACAGCAAAGCAATCACAGCGTAGCAATGCCCCCCACGCCTGGCCCATTAATAACAGTAATACACACACCGCGCCCTAGCCACCTCCACCGCCAGCCGCCGAGAGCACCACTGACACTTTAATGGGCATTTTTTACTTTTGTTTTTAAATAATGCATGTGTTGCTTGTCAGCACTGCTTCCAGTTTCCCCCACCTCCCCTTTGCAGCATTCCTTTGTGCAGAAATTACAATGGGGACCTGCGTTCATCATACTTGGGGACATGTAGTAGTGTGTGTGTGTGTGTGTGTGTGTAAATCATATGTTGTGGGGACCTTAGTGTTAGTGTGTGGGCTGGCTGGCTCCTCAGCTGCTGTAGGGGCCTAACTTAAGAGTGGTTCTCTCCTCTCCAGGCAGAAGCTCTTCATACACAGCAGCCGTGTCACTGTGGCCAGGGCTGGAGGCAGAGGGCCGAGGGCCGGGCTTACATGTCTCATACAGGGTTGCCAATGTTGTGGTCTGACTGTCCTCACATAGAGAGTGTGCTAATGGGGGTGGTAATGTGAGGATGGAGGGAACGGGAGTTTGAGGGTCAAGGGGTTTGACTTCCTGTGTTGATGGAACAAGGACTAACCAGAGCTGTATGTAACATACTGTAAGAGGCACAGTCATGGGTGGCTTTGTACAGACTTTCTCTGACAGATCTCTCCTTCAGCACACCTCTGATCGTTACACACTGATGTTATCACTGTAAGCATCTCATTAGGCTAGCTGGAGGTTCTATCATATGCAGTTGGAACACATGTACTTGTGCTATCGATTTCACAGCAGCTACATTTCCCTGTTCATCATAAACCTCTGAAATCAATATTCATAACAATCAATGTGGTGCTCTCTATTATATTTCTTATTTCTTTCTTTTATTTCAATTTCTGTGGCTGTGCAATGATTTCCTATGATTTAAATTTCCAATCCTGCTAATAAAGCCTAGTACATTGCTGGAGTGTAGTGTAGTCCATTTTAATGACTCTGTGTTTTCTCTCCTCTCTGTTTGTGTCCATGTAGGAAACACATTGTGTAAATCAGGAAGCATTGCTGTCTTCGGGAACGTGGTGTACAGCGGGCTGCTCAACGAGCACCTCTGGCATTTAGGAGTTCCCCTCTTCACGAGACTGGTAAGAGCAGCTCAGGCCCCTCACATCACACTTACTTCTCAGACTTACCTCCATTTTGTACTGAGCGCCTCACGTGGCTCCGTGTGGCAGCGGAGAATTCAGGTGGATGAATCTCTGCCTGCAGTCTCTTGTGGCTGGGTTTGATGCCCCTACTGTTGACATCTTGTTATCTGAAGTTGTTATATGTTCCACGATATGAAAGTCCTGCACAGTAAGTTTTAAGTCAAGGAATCCCCACCACATCTAAGCCATTTGTTGTATTTCATTCTTTTGAAAGGCTTTGGTTCCTCTAAAGGTTTGAGCTGAAGCTAAGAAAGCCCCATGTGAGTAGAAGTGAAGACGTCAACAGAGTCTTTTACATTCCTCTCTGGCCCGAGATACAGAGGTGAAGGCATATGTGGTTCTCCTTTTTCTCTGCCTTTCAGGTTCTTATAGAGAGAGAGAGAGAGTCTAGTTTCCTTTGGGAAAAGAGCATAACCAGCTAAATAATTCATGAAATGTAGTTTCATGCAGACAGCCTAAATGAAAATTACAGGATTATAATTAAGGGCTTGAGAGTACAAGTTGATACTTGGGTTAAGAATGAATGATAAGTATTTACCCGTTCTGTCAAAAGGACATTTCATGTTGGTTTAGACTTGGATATAAATCGGCTGATGTCAGTTGGCATACAGGCTTTCAGTAATGTCACACAGGGATAAGAAATGTTGACAAACTCAGGATTGGTAACTTGTTATATGTTATAAGTTAATTGATTTTCTTTTCAACGCTATCATGTATCTTTACAATTGGATAGATCTATCATGCTTTTGTCAGTTAAGAACCATGACTGTATATGAGTCGGCTCTGTTACCAAAATGGCAGGAATCCAAAACTGTGGAAGTGAGGGATTCCAGAACCTTCCTCATGAGAGAACTATGAACCAAATATTGTGGCTCCAGGGCAAACACAATGCTGGAGATCATTTTCTCTCCAAGTGTGTGTTTCCAACAGTTTGCTACACCATGTGTCCAATTGGCATCCTATTGTCTGTATGGGTGTGGTCCTATGTGGTCTCCACAAGAAGTCAGCATGGTATGTAAAAGTTACAACAAGCAATTAGGGTACATAAAAAGGGATGTTGTAGAAAAAAAAGTTTACAGTATAGAAATACGTTTCCTGCAACTTTGCTGATAGGAATATGAAAATATGTCCAAAACGCACTCACAGACACAAAACACAAACACTACAATATAAACCAACACAAACACACACACACACGCACACACGCACACACACACACACACACACACCTACACACACACACACACACACACACACACACACACACACACACACACACACACACACACACACACACACACACACACACACACACACACACACACACACACACACACACACACACACACACACACACACAGAGAGAGCACAGTAAATGATTCAGAGCATAGTGGCGTGCGCTGAGCTGAAGCCTTTGAAGGATGAGGAAGTGACAAAGACATCAAACAGCCCACCTGTCAGAGAGGTGGCTTTCACTTCCCTTTTAAAAGGGGTTTAATGCACTGAAAAGGTGTCTCTATTGTTCTTGGCCGATGGGGAGAAGGGGACAACACAACAGTTCCTCAGGGTCCACCAGTCACTGACAATAATACTGACGCTTCAGACATTCAAATATCTCTAACAGGTCAGTATTTATCCTATGAAATCTACACAGTTTCAGAATTTCACTAAGAATACTTATTTTACAATTGTAGTATTGTTGCATTTACAAAACTAGAAACAATTTGGAAGGCTTGCTCTCCTTCTCACTCACTCACACACTCAAATCTAAGTGCATTTGTCACGTTGGCCGAATACAACAGGTGTACCTGTTACAGTGAAATGCTTACTTACAGGCTCTAATCAACAGTGCAGTTTTTAAGTAAAACAAAAGGTGAACAAAACAACAGCAAAAAAAGAGAGTGAAAAATAACAGTAGCGAGGCTATATACAGTAGCAAGGCTATATACAGTAGCAAGGCTATATACAGTAGCAAGGCTATAACAGTAGCAAGGCTATATACAGTAGCAAGGCTATATACAGTAGCAAGGCTATATACAGTAGCAAGGCTATATACAGTAGCGAGGCTATATACAGTAGTGAGGCTATAACAGTAGCGAGGCTATAACAGTAGCTAGGCTATATACAGTAGCGAGGCTATATACAGTAGCGAGGCTATGACAGTAGCGAGGCTATATACAGTAGCGAGGCTATATACAGTAGCGAGGCTATAACAGTAGCAAGGCTATATACAGTAGTGAGGCTATATACAGTAGTGAGACTATAACAGTAGCGAGGCTATATACAGTAGTGAGGCTATATACAGTAGCAAGGCTATATACAGTAGTGAGGCTATATACAGTAGTGAGACTATAACAGTAGTGAGGCTATATACAGTAGCGAGGCTATATACAGTAGTGAGACTATAACAGTAGCGAGTCTATATACAGTAGCGAGGCTATAACAGTAGCGAGGCTATATACAGTAGCGAGGCTATAACAGTAGCGAGGCTATATACAGTAGCGAGGCTATATACAGTAGTGAGACTATAACAGTAGCGAGGCTATATACAGTAGCGAGGCTATAACAGTAGCGAGACTATAACACTAGCGAGGCTATATACAGTAGCGAGGCTATAACAGTAGCGAGGCTATATACAGTAGCGAGGCTATATACAGTAGCGAGGCTATAACAGTAGCGAGGCTATATACAGTAGCGAGGCTATATACAGTAGCGAGGCTATATACAGTAGCGAGGCTATGACAGTAGCGAGGCTATATACAGTAGCGAGGCTATATACAGTAGCGAGGCTATATACAGTAGCGAGGCTATATACAGTAGTGAGACGATAACAATAGCGAGGCTATAACAGTAGCGAGGCTATAACAGTAGCGAGGCTATATACAGTAGAGAGGCTATAAAAGTAGCGAGACTATATACAGGCACCGGTTAGTCGGGCTGATTGAGGTAGTATGTACATGTAGGTATGGTTAAAGTGACTATGCATATATGATAAACAGAGAGTAGCAGCAGCATAAAAGGAGGACTGGAAGGTGGCGGGTGCCGGGACTGTCACGGCTGTTGAAAGAACTGGACCAAGGTGCAACGTGGTGAGTGTACATTTCTCTTTTTATTTGGAACAAAAACGCCGAACAAAACAATAAACACTACAAAAACAAACCGTGAAGCTAAAGGCTATGTGCCCTAAACAAAGTCAACTTCCCACCAGGACAGGTGGAAAAATGGGCTACCTAAGTATGGTTCTCAAGCAGAGACAACAATAGAAAGCTGTCCCTTATTGAGAACCCAAAACATAGAAATACAAATAATAGAGTATAGAATACCCACCCCAACTCACACCCTGACTAAACCCAAAATAGAGACATAAACAGGATCAGGGCGTGACAGGGACACAATGCAGATAGTCCTAATTGAGGTAGCATGTACATGAATGTATAGTTAAAGTGACTATGCATATATGATAAACAGAGAGTAACAGCAGCGTAAAAGAGGGGTTGGGGGTGGCACACAATGCAAATAGTCCGGGTAGCCATTTGATTGCCTGTTCAGGAGTCTTATGGCTTAAGGGTAAAAAATGTTGAGAAGCCTTTTGGTCCTAGACTTGGCGCTCCGATACCGCTTGCCATGTGGTAGTAGAGAGAACAGTCTTTGACTAGAGTGGCTGGGGTCTTTGACAAGTTTTTGGGCCTTTCTCTGACACCTGGTGTAGAGGTCCTGGATGGCAAGCAGCTTAGTTCCAGTGATGTACTGGGCCGTAAGCACTACCCTCTGTAGTGCCTCGCGGTCGGAGGCCGAGCAGTTGCCATACCAGGCAGTGATGCAACCATGCTCTCAATGTTGCAGTTGTAGAACCTTTTGAGGATCTGAGGACCCATGCCAAATCTTTTTAGTTTCCTGAGGGGGAATAGGCTTTGTCGTGCCCTCTTCACGACTGTCTTGGTGTGTTTGGACCATTCTAGTTTGTTAGTGATGTGGACACCAAGGAACTTGAAGCTCTCAACCTGCTCCAGTACAGCCCCGTTGATAAGAATGGGGGCGTACTCGCACCTCCTTTTCCTGTAGTCCACAATCATCGCCTTTGTCTTGGTTACATTGAGGGATAGGTTGTTATTCTGGCATCACCCGGCCAGGTCTCTGACCTCCTCCCTATAGGCTGTCTCGTCATTGTCGGTGATCAGTCCTACCACTGTTGTGTTGTCTGCAAACTTAATGATGGTGTTGGAGTCATGCCTGACCACGCAGACATGGGTGAACAGGGAGTACAGGAGGGGACTGAGCACACACCCCTGAGGGGCTCCAGTGTTGAGGATCAGCGTGCCAGATGTGTTGCTACCTACCCTCACCACCTGGGGGCGGCCCGTCAGGAAGTCCAGGATCCAGTTGCAGAGGGAGGTGTTTAGTCCCAGGATCCTTAGCTTAGCGATGAGCTTTGAGGGTACTATGGTGTTGAACGCTGAGCTGTAGTCATTGAATAGCATTCTCATGTAGGTGTTCCTTTTGTCCAGGTGGGAAAGGGCAGTGGGGCGTGCAATAGAGATTGCATCATCTGTGGATCTGTTTGGGTGGTATGCAAATTGTACTGGGTCTAGGGTTTCTGGGATGATAGTGTTGATGTGAGCTATTACCAGCATTTCAAAGCACTTCATGGCTATGGATGTGACTGCTACAGGTCTGTATTCATTTAGGCAGGTCGCCTTAGTTTTCTTGGGCACTGGGACTATGGTGGTCTGTTTGAAACATGTTGGTATTACGAACTTGGTCAGCACATGCCCGGAGCACACGTCCTGGTAATCCGTCAGGCCGTCTGTTTATAGGTCTTACTCATGTCGGCTACGGAGAGCGTGATCACACAGTTGTCCAGAGCAGCTGATGCTCTCATGCATGCCTTAGTGTTGCTTGCCTCGAAGCGAGCATAGAAGTGATTTAGCTCGTCTGGTAGGCTTGTGGTAGGCTTGTGTCACTGGGCAGCTCGCGGCTCTGCTTCCCTTTGTAGTCTGTAAAGCCCTGCCACATAAGACGAGCGTCAGAGCCGGTGTAGTACGATTCAATCTTAGCCCTGTATTGACGCTTTGCCTGTTTGATGGTTCGTCGGAGGGCATAGCAGGAATTCTTATAAGCTTCCGGGTTAGAGTCCCGCACCTTGAAAGTGGCAGCTCTACCTTTTAGCTTAGTGTGAATGTTGCCTGAAATCCATGGCTTCTGGTTGGGGTATGTACGTACAGTCACTGTGGGGATGACGTCCTCGATGCACTTATTGATAAAGCCAGTGACTGATGTGGTGTACTCCTCAATGCCATCTGAAGAATCCCGGAACATGTTCCAGTCTGTCATAGCAAAACAGTCAGTAGTTTAGCATCTGCTTCATCTGACCACTTTTTTTATAGACCGAGTCACCTGTGCTTCCTGATTTCATTTTTGCTTGTAAGCAGGAATCAGGAGGATAGAATTTGTTGTCAGATTTACCGTATGGAGGGCGAGGGAGAGCTTCGTACATGTCTCTGTGTGTGGAGTACAGGTGATCTATAATTTTTTCCCTCTGGTTGTACATTTAACATATTGATAGAAATGAGGTAGAACTGATTTAAGTTTCCCCGCATTAAAGTCTCCGGCCACTAAGATGGCCGGAGACTCTGGGTGAACTGTTTCCTGTTTGCTTATACACCTGACTGAGTGCGGTCTTAGTGCCAGCATCCGTCTGTGGTGGTGAATAAGCAGCCACTAAAAATATAGATTAAAACTCTCTTGGCAAATAGAGTGGTCTGCAGTTTATCATAAGATTCTCTACATCAAGCGATGTCTACATCAAGCAAAATCTAGAGACTTCCTTAGATTTCGTGCACCAGCTGTCATTTACAAATATGCACAGTGTGCTGTTCTATCCTGCCGCTGCAGCGTATATCCCGTTAGCTGAATATCCATGTCGTAATTCAAACATAATTCTGTGAAACATAAGATATTACAGTTTTTGATGTCCCGTTGGTGGGATATTCATGATCGTACCTCGTCTAATTTATTGTCCAATGATGGCACGTTGGCGAGTAATATTGACGGTAACGGCAGCTTTCCCACTCGCCTTCTGCGGATCCTTACGAGGCACCCCGCTCTGTGTCCTCTGTACCTGCGTCTCTTCTTCTTGCCAATAACTAGGTTGTTGGCCTTGTCGGGTGTTCGGAGTATGTCCTGTGCGTCCTGCTTATTGAAGAAAAAAATCTTAGTCTAATCCGAGGTGAGTGATCGCTGTCCTGATATCCAGAAGCTCTTTTCTCCGTAATATACGGTGGCAGAAACATTTTGTCCAAAATAAGTTACAAATAACGTGAAAAACCCCCACATAATAGCACAATTGGTTGGGCGCCCGTAAAACTGCTGCAATTTCTTCCGGTGCCATTTTACACACGCACGCACGCACGCACGCACGCACGCACGCACGCACGCACGCACACACACACACACACACACACACACACACACACACACACACACACACACACACACACACACACACACACACACACAGGTAGGTAATGAAGTTAATAGCCACCCTGTCGTGTAGCTTTTCTCCATGTCGTTCCTGCTGTCTGTTCCGGTGCTGCTTGTTGTGGCATTGACTTGACTGCAGTGCTTTGCTCTAAGGACAGAGGAACAGTGTGGACCACTTGTTCATTACAAGGTGTGTTGTGTTGTATTGTGTTGCCGTACACACTGTGACAGCAAGGTGTGGCAGGCAGTGTACAGTACGGTACTCACTGTGCCTGCCTCTCACACAGACAGACACACCAGGTCTGGCCCCGGAGTGATATCAGCATCACACACAGGGGCCCAGGCCCCTCCTCGGTCTCACACAACCCCTAATTACACAGCCCCTGTTGCTGAACACTGCCAAGATGCCACGTGAACACTACATTATTACAGTACAGTCTGTGTGTGTTGCTGTGTTTGGTGAACTCAATGTATGTGTACTGTATGTGTTTGTTTGATGTTAGGTATTTTCTTTATTTCATTTTGAAAGACTAGTTCATATATTGGGATTGACAATATGCTTTGCTGCAATTGGAAAGTAGAGCACCCACTGACGTTTTTCAGAGAATATCAGGAGACTTTTAAAGTATATTACCTTAAAATCCTTCTTTCTGCAGTGGCCTATTTCCCCAGCGCTAAAACCTTTGAGGATGTTTCCACCTGTTCAGAAGTCTTAGTTATGAGTCTGATCCTCCTCATATAGAAATATCAATATCTACCTGTGAATAAAGTACATCTGTGGATCCTTACCAGCTGTTCTTGAAACGCTTTAAAGTGAAGTGTCATTAGAGACCGTCCTTCTACGAGACACAGGATGGAGAATCCTTTCTTCCTGTCTTTGGGTCAACCAGCACAATGCCCATTAGTTGAAGAGGCTGAGACTAGCCACCATAGACTAATAGAGAAATGGGGCTGGGGTGAGAGAACCATGTCTAGTATATACCAAGACCCTTAAGACCCCATCCTCAAGGCAGGGGCCTGGGCTGAGTGCTCAGGGGACCGTAGCTCAATGCTCTCACTGTAAAGATGAGAAGAACAGGGCATGGACCAACAACAGATATGGGGATATTCCTGCTAACAAGCACTAGGATTACCATGAAATATTAAAAGAAAACTCCACTCAAAAACAATCTTTTGGTATTTTTTCATTTGTCCGCTGTTGATACAGTCCCACATTATTTTGTATGTCAGCAGTCAAGTTTTCAAGATATTGGATTTTCAAGAAGCAAAGTGTCACTTGCCACATCATCATGGTGATGTGCTTTTGCATCATCTGTAGCAACAGTGGACTAATGAAAAAAATACCAAAGGTAAATTGGGTGGATTTTTCCTATAAAAGGGGGGAGATCCTGAGCTGAGCTGAGCGTGGCCATTTTAGGGCTGAATAAAGTGCATTTAAGTCCTTTACTTCCTCCTTTCTCTCTGAAAGCTTTAGGCTCTTGGCTCCATAATGGACATCTGAGTCCCCTGGGGGAGTCTAGACGTTGGTGGGAAATCTAAATGGGCGGGAAAGCCACTAGCATCCTGGTAAACACTATATAGGATGGAAAAATGGAGCTGGTGAGAGAATAGAAGTAGGAGAGTAGGAGGAGAAAAACAACATGTCTCGGCCCAGACGCTCCATCTTCTTCCCAATTCCCTTTCTGTTTCCATTTTCATGGGTAATTGAGGGCTGGAGATCCCTGGAAAGGAGACATAGGGATTATTTGATGCTAAAATGCCTTCAAATTCTCATCTTATTTTCTCCATTCTACCTTTTTTCTAATCCCTAAAACCCCAAGTGCCCTGCGTCTTAGCTTCAGTCCGTGATGCACTCTCTCTCCCCCTCTGCCTGTCTCTTTCCCCCTCCTCCTTCCCTCCATCTTTCTCTCTGTCTCTCCTTTTGCTCCCTCCCTTTCTCTCTTCGCTCCTTCTCTCTCTCTCTCCTTCCCCTCAGTTATTTATGAGGAGGACTTGAAATAGACTTCAGTATTTGATAAAAGCGTGATCCTTAATCCGAGTTGCCTGAGAAGTGCATTTCATTTTTATTTCCCATCAGAGATTGATGGAGGAGTGGGGGCGCTTACCCACCGTGATTGCTAATGTAAATCCATTGAGTCTGGTGGACATGTAAAAAAGATATGGATGACTTGTATGTTAATGCCCACAATAATAGATTGTGTGTGTACACAGTGCTGGAGAGGCTCTCTTGCGATCTAGCAATAACAAAAGAACAAAGTAGTGAGAAATGCATTACTTATGCATGAGCTATATTTGACTGAATATTTGGAGTTCCTAAAATAACCGTCTGGTGTTTTACATTTCAGCGATCAATTCCTCATTTTTAAAAGAAAACAAAAGGGGTAAGAAAAAAAACTGCTGATAAATTTAAGATGACAGTAACGCCATATGAACGAGGCCCCTTGTGTACGCAATTCGCTCAGAGCCAGCTGCAAACTGCAAATTTAACTCAGCCTCCTTATGTGGCAATTACTGATGGGTAACATAACCTGAATATATCTCTTCTGTTCATTACCACAATTTTCTCTATGGCTGGCAAATGTTCTTTAGGATCCTACAACAAATTAGCTCATCCCCCAGGACGTATTTTATTGGATGATCCAGCAGTGGAGGAAGCCGCAGAAACACTCCAGCTCTCCGCAGTCTGCCCTGGTTGCCACAGGGTTAATATTAAAAGTGTTAGCGCCCAGTCGTGTATTGATGATATGTTTAGAAATTTGCTGAGGCAGGCTCATTGTTACAATGCTGTCTAAAAGATAGGCGAGCCTCCTCCCTCCCTTCCCTCCCCTTAACAGCCGCCAGATGGAGAACACACAAAAGCGTGTCTCTCGGCACCCACACCCACAGCACAGAGCTTCGTTCTCACCCCTAACCAAATACTTCTTTCATATGCCATACCTACTGCATATGACTACCAACTACAATTTGGTCCATCTGAACCCCCTTGTTTTTTTTTGACCACTCTATTTCTGGTTGATCCTATAGCTGAAACAAGATAGACACACACACTGAACACACACACACACACACACACACACACACACACACACACACACACACACACACACACACACACACACACACAGACACACACACACACAACCTTTGCAGAAAAGTAGAAAAGAGTGAGAACAAGCTGATGCTCCTAGTTCCCCTTGGCATACTTTCAGTACATTCAGTCTTTATTGGTGCTCCCTGCAGTGTTTTCTCTCTGCTCCTCATACAGCTGAAGCTGCATTAACTTAAGTACATCGTCTCAGTCAGTCAGAAAGTGAAAAGAGGAGAGTGATCTTCTCACTCCCGCCTCAGATAGCCCGCCACCATCAATAGCATCATCATCAACAGAAACCCCCCACCCGCCCCCACCCTGCCGCTCTCTCCATTACCAGCCCGCCACCCCCCCCCCCCCCCCCCCCCCCCCCCCACCTCCATCCCCCACCCTGGGATGCTGAATTTTACAGTACCGTCTGTGAGATCCCGATTTGTTCGGCGCGCAGCACAGCACCCCTCTATGCAGAGGAACACGGCTCCAGTGGAGGAATGCTGGAGGCAGCTGTCAGGCGCAGGCTGCTCCTGCTGTAGTTGAGCCTCCGCGCTGTACTGACTGATTCCACAATCACCAATAAGAGACAGCACAAGCCAAAGAGTGAGAGAAAATCGAGTGGGAGAGGGAGTAGAGCGAGAGAGAGCAAGGGAGAGAGGGAGAGAGGGAGAGAGAGAGAATAGGATAGAGAGAGAGAGAGAGAGAGAGAGAGAGAGAGAGAGAGAGAGAGAGAGAGAGAGAGAGAGAGAGAGAGAGAGAAATAGAGTGAGAGAGAGAGAGAGAGAGAGAGAGAGAGAGAGAGAGAGAAAGTGAGTGAGTGGCGTGGAGAGGCAAGAGTATCAAAAGAACAAGGTTAGAACACCTCCCAAGCTTTCCTCTCTCTCTGTCTGCTTCTTCTCTGTGAGGCTGAAAGAAGAGGAGAAAGGCGGCTTTTGGAAATTGAAGGGCAGAGGAAGAAGAGAAGAGGGGAAAGCTAGTCGAGCCCCATTGAACAGTTGAGAGGGAGGGCTGCCCCAGTGGAAGAGGGATCAGTAAAGCACTCGTTCCAAACGGTCGGACTCGCTTCTCTTCCTGACGCTCAAACTGGCTGGACTTGTCCCGCTGCTCAACCCCACACTCTCCGCCGTGCCTGCACCCTCACCTGTCCCACATCCGAAATGATGATGTATTTTTGGGTGAGTACTGTACCACAGAGTTGCTCTCTTTTTGTTGACCATTGTGTTGCCTCGACCTGCAGAAGGAGGTAGAGTGTGTGTGTGTGTGTGTGTGTGTGTGTGTGTGTGTGTGTGTGTGTGTGTGTGTGTGTGTGTGTGTGTGTGTGTGTGTGTGTGTGTGTGTGGTGTGTGTGTGTGTGTGTGTGTGTGTGTGTGTGTGTGTGTGTGTGTGTGTGTGTGTGTGTGTGTGTGTGTGTGTGTGCGTGCGTGTGTGTGTATAGATGTGTTAGGAACATTGCAAAACTACCTAGTCGGTGGTGATTTCATTCGTGCAGTTTTGTCGCAGTTGGTCAAATTGTGTTTGCACACATCTACAATTGTTCCATTTCTCTTCAGTTGTGGTCGGGGTGTGTGTCACACTTACCAAATGCATGAACAGAGCTGATGGTTATTCAACTTTCATGTGTTGTTTTATTGATGGGAGAGCATTGGGTTGTTTAACCATATTCTATAGAAGCCTGCCACTTACCTCCCTTTTCACCTGAGATTTATTCAACCTCCTCACCAAAGATTTATTTAACTGGATGTTATTTTCACCTTACCATATTTCTGCCTCCGTTCACATTCTGCAGACATAGTTAACAATTAAACCAACCGGCATGTATGGACCATTTGAAGCTATATCTGTTTGTTTTGACCAGTTCCTCAAACTGTTGCTGCTACACTTTCGGGGGCCACATTTTGGATTCACTGTTTATGGATATCTTCTTCGAAAGTATTTTCAAGGGGTTTTATTTCCCATTTTATCACCCATAGCTTAGTCCTTTTCATTCCACTCCAAAACATTTGGACCATAAATAAGTTGTGTAAAACATACAGTAAGAGTGTGTATCCAGAGGTGCTAATTAATTTTGTATGAGATCATTGGTAATTAGTCAGATCAGTTGTGTCTGCTGTGTGGTTTTCCATTCCCTCCCCACCACAACCGTCCCCACTCAATACCCTCTGCTATTCCTCCCTTCTACGTTGAGATGTCTACAGTAATGCAGATTGCAGCTCCTTGCAATCCATATTAATTTGCAGACGTACAATTTTTCACAACCATCCGTACCAAGACACAGTAAACTTAAGGATTTGAAAAAAACACTTTCCCTCCAATTTTTGGCATTCTGATCATAAAGCTATTGAACTGTGGTGGAATTTGGGTTGCGTCTGTTGCATAGCGGGAACGCAGGGCGTGCTTGTGGCTATCGATTGTCAGTTTTGGATTTCAGTGAGGGGAGAATCGGCTGTGGGGGAAGATA
Organism: Oncorhynchus kisutch; assembly: GCF_002021735.2. Taxonomy (NCBI): domain Eukaryota; kingdom Metazoa; phylum Chordata; class Actinopteri; order Salmoniformes; family Salmonidae; genus Oncorhynchus; species Oncorhynchus kisutch. Next base: position 79,819,036 of record NC_034179.2, on the reverse strand, counting down.
CTCGACTCTACCAGCCTCCAGTTCAGTCCATTCTGAGCCTCAGAATTATTTGTTATTTTCCATTAAAGCAACAGCCAAGTGTATGAATAATACAGAATGTTATATATCAAAAACATGACATAAAGTGGAGCCCTAGCTGCTCCCCTACTCCCTCTATAGTACTGCAGTTTAGGCAGAGTAAAACTGTCCGACACAGGCCTACCCAGCAGTCAAAGCAATGAAGTGTTCCTGTGAGGTGCTACGTGCTAACAGGGGTTTGATGCTAATTGGGAAAGGCATCTCCATGTCTTTGAGTGAGCAGGCCTCTTTGAAGGTGTGTGTGTGCCACGGGGCTCCCTCGCTCAATCTCGCCAGACTACCCCTCCTCTATCACCGCCACATCTCAGACATTCCCTTCCTGTGCCACACAGCTGCATGCTGGGAGAAGTTGCGGCTTGGGCATGGACAGTGTGGCACAGAGGGGGCCTGGCTGGCACTCCTGGAATCTTTATCTAACCCAGTTAATCTGGGAGAAGATTTACACAATGCTGTGGTGTGTGTTGTTGTCGCCCAGCATTTAGTTACTGTGGCAGGGGAGGGAGGAAGGGAGCGTCTCTCCCATTTGAGGTGCAGGTGTTGAGCATTACCTGTCGTCCCTCCGGAGGACTGTCAGCACTGGATCAGTCTGGGGAACCTGTGAGCTCCCCTCATTAGAATATTTATTCACCAAGCAGATGTTCTTATCCGGGGCAATTACCTTTGGCTTACATTTCCCTGCTGCCCCCTGATATAGATGAATGTGGATCCAAAGACAGGCCCTGGTTATGCAGCATACTCCTGGGTACCACCCACCATCATCTCCTCCTCCTCCCAGAAGTAAATCTCCAAACAGCAACAGACCGTCTGGTCAGTGTTAGTTACTGCCCTCCTCTCCCCAACCACCACCTCCACCTCTGTCACTAGAGGTGGAGCAAACCGGAATAATCCTAGAGATGGACGATTGAGAAATGGAGAGGGAGGAATGGATGGGTGGCCATTCTCTTCACTCGTTTGTTCCTTTGCATTAGAAGAGGAGGCGAGGAGGGGAGAAAACATGAATGTTTCTGTCTTCCCCTGAATGCCATGAATAATTGAGCAGGGCAGGGTCCTGGCTGCTGAGCAGAGAGCCTGGTAATAGGGGGAGAGCAGAGTGGATATATGGCTGCCTTGGCTGGTGTGGAGCGTTGGTTTACTGTTGACTTCCCCAACCCACACCAACACACTCACTCACGCTACAGATGTAGGATCTTAATTTGAGCCAGTTTACTACAGCAGGAAAATAATCCTGAAGCAACAGGAAATGGGAATTATTATGTGGATTATAATTCATGGACATTTTTGAATGGGTTGATACATTCTTTTGTTAGGGAAAATCAAGTCAAAGTGACCTCAAATACAATACAAGTTTTGCATTTCCTGGAAAGTTCTCCTACAACAGGATGATCAAATTAATGTAATGGCTGTGCCAGTCCCCACCACTGAATCTTTCAGTATGTTTGACCTACTGTATTTGAATGGTTTGTTTGTGTGTTTGAAACAACATGGGGTTCCATGGCTAGACGATGCCTAATGTGTTGGGGTGAGGCATCACGTTACTGAGCCAAGAGGTGATTGGTTGTATTAGATATAAATAAAATAAAACAACTCTGGGAATACTCTGTCCCAATGTTTGTGATTCAGTATTGTAATGGCATCATTATGAAGTTAGTGTTACTATGTTTTGTCAGAACGCAAAGAAAAGTCTATCAGGAATCTGAAAAAGAAATCTGAACAAACTACAGTAGTTTTGAAAGACTCATATTATCCAGAGAGTCGTGAAATTAGATTAAAACAGTTACAATAATTGTAGCAAAACGTGCATCTACAACATCTTTATCTGTCTGACTAGTGGAGGCTGTTGAGATGCATGGAGGACTGCAGTGTATGGAAGTAGAGCAGATCAGCCATTCAGGACGGGAGGCCGGGCAGCAAGTCCAGGCTGCTGGTTTCATATTGCAAGATGAAGTGTCTCTGATCGTTTGTTAATGTATTAATTGATCTGTGTCCTCAGACAGACGAATTAGGAGTAGTGTCACGTAGACTCTTTAGTACTCCCTGAGACGCTTTCATTAGCTGGTGCTAGCCACCTCTCCCTCCACCCCCATCCCAGGCCGCTGTCGCTGTCGCCACACACTTACCTGACGGCCCTAATAACTCTGGACTCTTCTATCTCCCTGCCCCGGATAGTCCTCCAACACAGCCGCCAGGAAGAACTTGGGGCTTACATCATCAAACGAGAGGTGTTTCCTTTTTAAGGTGAATTTTAGTAGTGCTTCACTTGAAGGGAACTTGTGAAGATGTGAGGTACATAAATCAATATGAAGTTACTCGTAACATGGGATAATGGCGGTTAATAACCATTCATTAACTTTCATAGGCATGTTTTACTACTCACATGACACGCAGACACGGGCTAGTGTCATGGCATGCCATAAACGGAGTGAACTTTGGTGTGCTATAAAGCTTTGCTGAGAAACTATTATCGTCTACATTCTCATGGTTTTTTCAGGATATGTTTTGTCTTATTTAATATCAATACTATAATGGCTGTGTTAACCCAACAGTTGAACAACTTTCAGCCTCCAAAACTTTGTGGAAACATCGTAATTGCACCTTCCCTCAGAGCATTTGAAAGAAGGCCTGCAGATCAGCCTTTAGACTTAGAAACAGGAAGAAGAGACGGGGTATATTTCAGAGATCCCCAAATCTGAACCCATTCCTTTAGTCTGTGGGATCATTAGCGATCAGTAGCTTTAATTTTCTGCGCCTTTGCACTCTTCCCCCCAGGCCTAATGGGTCTGGAGCCCAGCTAATTGTAATTAGACTCCGACAGTGGGTTTTACTCGCAGGATTTTCACACCGCAGTCCTCTTTGATATTAGCTGTACAGCTGATAAGGAGATTAGATACTGGAGAAGGAAGAGGATGGAGGGAGAGGAGGGGAGGAGGGGGGTGGGGGGCTCTTCTTAAACTACAGAAAGACACCTACATGGGGGAAATCACTGGCAAGTTTAGCTGAGGAAAATATATCTGGACGCAGTAAAAGCCTTGCGCTCGCTTATTGTACCTGCTATCATTAGCACTTTCATACACATGGTCAGCCTCCCAGGGAAAAGTCATTATCCAGCTGTGCTGTTATTTTTCTGCTGTTTTCTCCTAGTGGAGTGTGACTTCAGGGCTAGAGCCAGCGCACCGTTTAATGCCTTCCAACACAATAAAGGACTCTAGCCTTAATGATGTGGGATTGGATGGCCATGCCTCAGGTTGTCCAGGGGCTTGTGAGCCGTTACTGGGACGGCCATTTTGCCTCGGCACTGTGGAGGCTTACACGTCAATTCAGCTCCAGCCATTCCAGAGAGAGGAAAAATAAAATCTGTTTTAGTGATTAAAGGCCAGATCGTTCAAGGGGCTTTTTGTCACGAGGCTGAGATAGAGAAAGACAGAGAGGAACTGCAGCTTTAACAACTGCCTGGAACAACGAACAGCAGAGGAGCCAGTTTGGTAGTAAAATGGAAACTGGCTAATGCACATACAGTTGAAGTCGTAAGCTTACATACACCTTAGCCAAATACATTTAAACTCATTTTTTCACAATTCCTGACATTTAATTCTCGTAAATATTCTCTGTCTTAGGTCAGTTAGGAGCACGACTTTATTTTAAGAATGTGAAATGTCAGAATAATAGTTAAGAGAAGGATTTATTTCAGCTTTTGTTTCTTTCATCACATTCCCAGTGGGTCAGAAGTTTACATACACTCAATTGGTATTTGGTAGCATTGCCTTTAAATTGTTTAACTTGGTCAAATGTTTCGGGTAGCCTTCCACAAGCTTCCCACAATACGTCGGGTGAATTTTGGCCCATTCCTCCTGACAGAGCTGGTGTCAGGTTTGTAGGCCTCCTTGCTCGCGCATGCTTTTTCAGTTCTGCCCACAAATTATCTATGGGTTTGAGGTCAGGGCTTGGCCACTCCAATACCTTGACTTTGTTGTCCTTAAGCCATTTTTCCACAACTTTGGAAGTATGCTTGGGGTCATTGTGCATTTGGAAGACACATTTGCGACCAAGCTTTAACTTCCTGACTGATGTCTTGAGATGTTGCTTCAATATACCCACCTAATTTTCCTGCCTCATGATGCCATCTATTTTGTGAAGTGCACCAGTCCCTCCAGCAAGCAAAGCACCCCACAACATGATGCTGCCACCCCCGTGCTTCACAGTTGGGATGGTGTTTTTCGGCTTGCAAGCATCCCCCTTTTTCCTCCAAACATAACGATGGTCACTATGGCCAAACAGTTCTAAAAAGTACGATCTTTGTCCACATGTGCAGTTGCAAACCGTAGTCTGGCTTTTTTTGGGAGCAGTGACTTCTTCCTTGCTGAGCGACCTTTGAGGTTATGTCGATATAGGACTCATTTTACTGTGGATATAGATACTTTTGTACCTGTTTCCTCCAGCATCTTCACAAGGTCTTTTGCTGTTGTTCTGAGATTGATTTGCACTTTTCGCACCAAAGTACGTTCATCTCTAGGAGACAGAACACGTCTCCTTCCTGAGCGGTATGACGGCTGCGTGGTCCCATGGTGTATATACAGTGCCTTGCGAAAGTATTCGGCCCCCTTGAACTTTGCGACCTTTTGCCACATTTCAGGCTTCAAACATAAAGATATAAAACTGTATTTTTTTGTGAAGAATCAACAACAAGTGGGACACAATCATGAAGTGGAATGACATTTATTGGATATTTCAAACTTTTTTAACAAATCAAAAACTGAAAAATTGAGCGTGCAAAATTATTCAGCCCCCTTAAGTTAATACTTTGTAGCGCCACCTTTTGATTACAGCTGTAAGTGGCTTGGGGTATGTCTCTATCAGTTTTGCACATCGAGAGACTAAAATGTTTTCCCATTCCTCCTGCTGCAAAACAGCTCGAGCTCAGTGAGGTTGGATGGAGAGCATTTGTGAACAGCAGTTTTCAGTTCTTTCCACAGATTCTCGATTGGATTCAGGTCTGGACTTTGACTTGGCCATTCTAACACCTGGATATGTTTATTTTTGAACCATTCCATTGTAGATTTTGCTTTATGTTTTGGATCATTGTCTTGTTGGAAGACAAATCTCCATCCCAGTCTCAGGTCTTTTGCAGACTCCATCAGGTTTTCTTCCAGAATGGTCCTATATTTGACTCCATCCATCTTCCCATCAATTTTAACCATCTTCCCTGTCCCTGCTGATGAAAAGCAGGCCCAAACCATGATGCTGCCACCACCATGTTTGACAGTGGGGATGGTGTGTTCAGGGTGATGAGCTGTGTTGCTTTTACGCCAAACATAACGTTTTGCATTGTTGCCAAAAAGTTCAATTCTGACCAGAGCGCCTTCTTCCACATGTTTGGTGTGTCTCCCAGGTGGCTTGTGGCAAACTTTAAACGACACTTTTTATGGATATCTTTAAGAAATGGCTTTCTTCTTGCCACTCTTCCATAAAGGCCAGATTTGTGCAATATATGACTGATTGTTGTCCTATGGACAGAGTCTCCCACCTCAGCTGTAGATCTCTGCAGTTCATCCAGAGTGATCATGGGCCTCTTGGCTGCATCTCTGATTAGTCTTCTCCTTGTATGAGCTGAAAGTTTAGAGGGACGGCTAGGTCTTGGTAGATCTGCAGTGGTCTGATACTCCTTCCATTTGAATATTATCGCTTGCACAGTGCTCCTTGGGATGTTTAAAGCTTGGGAAATCTTTTTGTATCCAAATCCGGCTTTAAACTTCTTCACAACAGTATCTCGGACCTGCCTGGTGTGTTCCTTGTTCTTCATGATGCTCTCTGCGCTTTTAACGGACCTCTGAGACTATCACAGTGCAGGTGCATTTATACGGAGACTTGATTACACACAGGTGGATTGTATTTATCATCATTAGTCATTTAGGTCAACATTGGATCATTCAGAGATCCTCACTGAACTTCTGGAGAGAGTTTGCTGCACTGAAAGTAAAGGGGCTGAATAATTTTGCACGCCCAATTTTTCAGTTTTTGATTTGTTAAAAAAGTTTGAAATATCCAATAAATGTCGCTCCACTTCATGATTGTGTCCCACTTGTTGTTGATTCTTCACAAAAGAATACAGTTTTATATCTTTATGTTTGAAGCCTGAAATGTGGCAAAAGGTCGCAAAGTTCAAGGGGGCCGAATACTTTCGCAAGGCACTGTACTTGCGTACTATTGTTTGTACAGATGAACATGGTACCTTCAGGCATTTGGACATTTCTCCTAAGGATGAACCAGACTTGTGGAGGTCTACAATTTATTTTCTGAGGTCTTGGCTGATTTCTTTTGATTTTCAAGCAAAGAGGCACTGAGTTTGAAAGTAGGCCTTGAAATACATCCACAGGTACACCTCCAATTGACTCAAATGTAGTCAATTAGCCTATCAGAAGCTTGTAAAGCCCTGACATAATATTCTGGAATTTTCCAAGCTGTTTAAAGGCACAGTCAACTTAGTGTATGTACACTTCTGACCCACTGGAATTGTGATACAGTGAATTATAAGTGAAATAATCTGTCTGTAAACAATTGTTGGAAAAATGATTTGTGTCATGCACAAAGTAGATGTCCTAACCGACTTGCCAAAACTGTAGTTTGTTAACAAGAAATGTGTGGAGTGGTTGAAAAACAAGTTTTAATGACTCCAACCAAAGTGTATGTAAACTACCGATTTCAACTGTATGTTAGACGCTAGAAAAGACATTAGCATGGTAATATTACATCAGATAAGATATACTGTACATTACTTTCCTGGCCGTGTGTCAGTGAATGAACATGAATGTGTTAGATTGTACCTCTCAGCGTATTCAGGAGAAGAATACACAGCGCCAAAGCCCAGCCCCCATTTCACCTGCAGCCCCGGCTCACCCCACACTGTGCTCAAGGACTAGGAAAATGAAATATTGAAGGAGGCTTATGGCACCAACTTAACAAAAAAAGATGATCTACAGAGAAACTGGAACAAAGGTTCAACCATTTTGCCCTCTTTTATGATGTCTTACACAATATACTTAAGGCTGATCAATAAGATAAGACATCATGGATGATTGAACACTGATTGGAAAGATAACTCATAAGCTTTGGGCTCATAGTGTGTGTCAGCTAGACTTAAGAGTGAGACAGGATTTATTTCCAGGCAAATTTAGAGAATTCAGTCATTTAAAACGAGACACAGTCAGAGTCTGAACCCTTTACCTCAGTCTGTCTGACCAGTCTAACCCCTTTACCGCAGTCTGTCTGATCAGTCTGACCCCTTTACCGCAGTCTGTCTGATCAGTCTAACCCCTTTACCACAGTCTGTCTGATCGGTCTAAACCCTTTACCGCAGTCTGTCTGATCAGTCTAACCCCTTTACCGCAGTCTGTCTGATCAGTCTGCACCCTTTACCTCAGTCTGTCTGATCAGTCTAAACCCTTTACCTCAGTCTGTCTGATCAGAGTCTGAACCCTTTACCTCAGTCTGTCTGATCAGAGTCTGAACCCTTTACCACAGTCTGTCTGATCAGTCTGAACCCTTTACCTCAGTCTGTCTGATCAGTCTAAACCCTTTACCTCAGTCTGTCTGATCAGAGTCTGCACCCTTTACCTCAGTCTGTCTGATCAGTCTAAACCCTTTACCTCAGTCTGTCTGATCAGAGTCTGCACCCTTTACCACAGTCTGTCTGATCAGTCTAAACCCTTTACCTCAGTCTGTCTGATCAGAGTCTGTACCCTTTACCTCAGTCTGTCTGATCAGTCTAAACCCTTTACCTCAGTCTGTCTGATCAGAGTCTGCACCCTTTACCACAGTCTGTCTGATCAGTCTAACCCCTTTACCTCAGTCTGTCTGATCAGTCTAACCCCTTTACCTCAGTCTGTCTGATCAGTCTAACCCCTTTACCTCAGTCTGTCTGATCAGTCTGAACCCTTTATCACAGTCTGTCTGATCATGAAATAACTCATTCCCGGCACTTGCGAACGCACGGGTACACTATAAAGCTTATTTTGAAATCCCTTTCCGTTTGTGTTCAGAGTGTATATTTTATCCACACAATTTGTTCGCGTAGAACATGTGCCTCATAAATTCCTCTTGTTTTGCCCTGTTGCACTGTGGATAATTCCATGAGTATGTCTCATATGGCGATTCTTCATCCTGTCATCAGTGTTGGAACAGAAGGCATGCACATCAGTAACACGTCTGTGGCATGGATATGCCCTGAAGTGTCAGTTCCCACACACAAAAACAATTGGAGGAGAAGCCCCAGTGAGAATGGAAAAAACATATTTACTGGCAACTTGCCACGCATGATAAGGAATTGACTTCACTTCTCCCCCTTCTCTCGGACCGAAAAAATAAATCGTATTTGGGTGGTTTCCACTCTTTCATATTTTATTTTTATTTTTATTTCATTTAACCTTTATTTAACTAGGCAAATCAGTTAAGAACTAACTCTTATTTACAATGACGGCCTACACCGGCCAAACCTGGACGACGCTGGGCCAGTTGTGCATCGCCCTAATGGGACTCCCAATCACGGCCGGTTGTGATACAGCCTGGATATACACTTATTCAAATATAATTATCAGGTTATGTACTCATAAAATTCAAACAAAATATTATGCTGTAAGTCAAAGTTGCCAGTTGCTTGGGTGTTATCTTACCTCTGTGATATCCTGCTAACTTAGAGAACATCCAATAAAACAAGCTAGTGAACAGAATATTCTACTGTCTTGACCCACTCCATATTCATGTTATTTTATAGAAGCACAAACACACTCTATAAAGCTTATTATATACTCTTCTCAATCAATCGAGGCCAGTATAAAATCCTCTGTCACGTGCAATGAGTTAAGAAACATTGTGGCACCCAGGCAGTAAAATGAATGTCAGGAGAGTGGCATTAGTGTTATAGGTTATTGACCGATTTCAAGGGATTTATGACCCTAATCGAGAGGCGGTGTCAAAGGGAATGAAGCAAATAAAAGAGTGCCTTCGACAGCATGACCCGCCAGTGGCCACTACTATTTCAGCATTCCCTGTAAATTGTAGTTGGGACTTTATAAGTCTCCGCGGATGGCTCTTTACTCTCTCAGCCTGCCTCCTCTGGCCATGCCCCAGGTCTGCCTCCCCTTACCTCCCCTACCCCTCCTCTCTTCAGGTCAGGCACACACAGGCCTTGGATGATGAGGACAGGTACCTTCATTTCACCCCATGTCATTATTGGACTCTATACTGTGTGTGTGTGTGTGTGTGTGTGTGTGTGTGTGTGTGTGTGTGTGTGTGTGTGTGTGTGTGTGTGTGTGTGTGTGTGTGTGTGTGTGTGTGTGTGTGTGTGTGTGTGTGTGTGTGTGTGGGTGTGTGTGTGTGTGTGTGTGTGTGTGTGTGGGTGTGTGTGTGTGTGTGTGTGTGTGTGTGTGTGTGTGTGTGGGTGTGTGTGTGGGTGTGTGTGTGTGTGTGTGTGTGTGTGTGTGTGTGTGTGTGTGTGTGTGTGTGTGTGTGGGTGTGGGTGTGTGGGTGTGTGTGTGTGTGTCTACAGAACACATAAAGACAAACAAACACAAATCAAATTCAAATCACGTGCGCACAACATGTGTGTTTGTCTTTATGTGTTTTGTAAATCACATTAGTCACATGTAATTACATGTGTGATACGATTGTGATATCATATGTCCATTCTGCCCATGAAGTGACCCAGTAGCCTGCACCAGTGGCCAGTGTCTTTTCATATGCCCAACAGCCTTAATGTGTGCTGGCCAAAGCCCCCGTTAAAGTAGACTAGAAAGAGAAATATTCAGCAGTGTGGAGGTGGATCTCTTCATCTGTGCAGAGGAGCCCATAAATATGACTGAGGTTCAGCTGATAAATAATTCTCATTGAAATGCTGTATAATCTGATGCTGTTGACACAGCAATTGTTTTGCTCCAAAATATGTAAGTGCAAACATGTTTGGGAATAATGTGACGGTAGCCAGTCTAAAGTGGGCTTGTCATGTTTGGGAATAATGTGACGGTAGCCAGTCTAAAGTGGGCTTGTCATTTTTCATTGTACTTCATGGTTCAACTGGCAATGCCAACAAATCACTTTAACGGTTTTGCCAAATCTTTGGAATTTTGAAATTTCTTTTACTGGGCAGACAAATCACCACTGGCTCTCTCTGAAGAGATAGAGAGAAGCCTAGTCTGAAAGCAGTGTGTTGTTTTTAAACCAATGACTTGCCAGATCTCTATACTGGTTAAATATTTTACGACCCGTACCCAGTGAGACTAGAGACTTGCTCGAAAAATAGATTTTGTTGACAAAGACTTCCAAATGAGCAGTGAATACTGTAGTGGAAGTGTAGTTACCTTGGCCCCTGGGTCGCACGAGGTCCACTCTTTCTGTCTCTCTCATTCAGACCCCATTCTTAATGGCTTTAGTTGTGTACAGAATGCACTAACTTGGTTTAAAAGCCCGTTCGTTTACTGTAGTTCTGACATTGCGTGCTGCTATTGCATTGGGCTGCAGCAAAATGCAGAGTGAAAAACTGAGGCATTGACATGATTTGAAATCAAAATGAGTTATAACTAGAGGTTTACTATTGGTCTCTCAGGGGAGCAGAATTTTTTATACCCCATTGATATTCATAGGATATCATGTAGCGCTTATTCTGTACCTCAGAGGAGCATTTGGTCTCTGTTGTTTTAAATTATGCAGCTGTGTTTTTATTACTACGATGTAAAGACACTGTCAATGTTGGATGTTTACAGTAAACAAAGTTAAGACACTTCCTACAATATAATTGCATATTCTATCTTCTTCAACAAATTACAACGCCACGGCCCCATTCTTAATTCTGTTGCAGCAAACAGCCTTTGGGCTGTTTGTTGCAAATGTCAACCTCAGACTTTGTGGATTTAAAGGACATGCACAAAAAGCAAAGCAGTTCACCTTAAATGACTTCTTTATACAATATGATTACAGTACGTTTACAAATAATTACATTCATTTGAGTTGCATTGCAAAGCATAATTTGACAATGATGATCTTTTGTTGATGTTATAATAACTCGTAATAACTCTTTGTCTGCCCTTCCCTTAGATGACTTCCTGTTGAGAAACAAACACTTAGGTTTGGGGAGGCTTTAAATCTAATAATAGTGTTAAATTGTTTATGTGATAAGACAGGACGATGTGTGTTTTTGAGGAGTCTGTGTGGTGCCTTGGTCCTTCAGTGTAGAGGGGGAGAGAACAGAACAGAAATGTGATTACTGATTGATGTGGTGCTGACACACTGGCCTGTTCTCTTGGTCTTTTTGTCATGCTGTGATGAACACAAATCACTGTACAACCCTCTTCTCGTCTAACACTATCCACAGTGGAGCTGTGGCATTCTGACAGTGAGCGCAGGAGTATGGTTTTAATTAAATACAGAATTCAATATCCATATCGACATGCGTCATTTATGGTTGGTGAGGTATCGATTGCCCTCTAGCATTTATGCAGATAGTCCACTTTCTTCTTTTCTGCAAATTTGTCAAGTGGCTATCGATGAATCTCACATTTTCTATAAGAAAATGTCAAATTTCACCTAACCACTCGTATGAAATGTTACTCAAAAACTGTCACGTGAATGTGACGTAGGCTACATATGATACACCTTGTGACAGGAGTGTTTTATTATTTTATAATATGGAGATTTAACATCATGTCTTGCATGGTGAGAGTGGTCATCATGGAGTCAGTATAAGATTAGCACACAGCGGTAGGCTAATTGCACATACACCTCTGTGTGTCTCATTTCCTCCAGTATGTCTGCTAATGGAATCAAAAACATGTTGCCAGGGGTCTTTGCAATTTGGAAAATAAGTCCATTAAGTTCATTAATTTAATAATGGACAATAATAATGAGTTCAAATTATTGCTCAATTAGGAAGGAGTGTGCGGTTGGCTGTTTCACATTCATTTGAAATCACCTCAGTGTGCAGTAGTTTAATGAGATTATAATGGAATTGATATCGCATAGGTAGTGAATTAAAGCGTTACAGGAGAACCCATTAGGAGTCAAATTGTAATCCTGAAACACTTGTCACAGTTCAGATAGGTTTCTATTTTTGTTATTGTCATTAGTAGCAATAGTATTAGTGTCAGTAGTTGTATTAGTGTTATCGACTGTATTTGGAAGTATTGTTAGGGAAGTTTTAATAATAAACACATTTTTAAATAAAGCAGTTATAGTGATGGCGTGTTACAGTATGTGTTCAGTATTGTAATAGTACTGTGTCTGTGGTATCTCCCATTGATTAAAACACAGGGGACCTATTCTGGTTTCAGTCTGTTTTTCTCCACCAGGAAACCTGCTGAGGACCTCAGTTAAAATGACACAGACAGCACATTCATACTGATCTAAAAAGGTCATTTCAGTGTAAAAGTCAGGTAATGTGATCCTCAGAGAGTAGTTCTTCATAATACTACATTACCTTTCCATTGGCTTCTGCTGCAGCTTTGAGTCTTTGACTTTTACACTGATGCTCTGTGTACATTTACAGCCTGTCTTAGACCACCGGAACCCAACAGGGAAATGTACATTCAAAGGTGCCGTTCATAACATTTTATAGATAACTTAGATATGGAAATGCAGGGGCGCAACTTTGGGTTTAGCAGTGTTGGGGACATAACCTTTTTTTTTTGGTCATTTATTTTTTTGTCGGATAAACACTCCAAACACCCTACCCGACCGCTCGGAAGCGTCCGCATGGTCCTAAAGCACACCGTTTCCTCGTTTTGTATCACATTCCAATGATAAAACTGGGGGGGACAAAAATGTAATTTCAGAATGTGGGGGGACATGTCCTCCACGTCCCCAGTGGAAGTTGCACCCCTGTTGAAATGTACCTTGATTTTATAACAATAAAACTCGAAAGGCCTGAAATAGCTTACTTAAAACAATTCCTGACGCTGAGGAGACTGTATGCATAAGTTGTATGTTATTGTACCAGTTTAGAATCAGTAAGAGAAAATCTCCATTAACACATGATGAATTGTCAAGTTATCATTGATATACTGTTCTTATTTGCAATTTACTGTAGAAGAGGTGTAGTTTGTCTGCTTATCTGGAAAAATGGTTGCTGTCATGCACAGAGTATCTTTTCTGTTGAATGCCATTACCTAAGAGCTCTTCCTCACGGTGATTCATGACACAGAGACTCAGTCTTCAAATTATGTTTTGGGACCCAGAAAGAGGAGGAATGACGGTGTGAACCACCCAAAAAAGAATGAAAGGGATTAATCAGTTAGATAGTGTTGTCTGCTGTACTGTATATGGAAACAGGTGTGGGGGGGTCTGCTCTACTGTATATGAAAACAGGTGTGTGTGTGTGTGTGGGGGGGGGGGGGTCTGCTCTACTGTATATGAAGACAGGTGTGTGTGTGTGTGTGGGGAGGGGGGGTCTGCTGTACTGTATATGAAAACAGGTGTGTGTGTGTGGGGGGGTGGGGGGGGTCTGTATATGAAGACAGGTGTGTGTGTGTGTGTGTGTGTGTGTGTGTGTGTGTGTGTGTGTGTGTGTGTGTGGGGGGGGGGGGGGGGGGGGGGGGGGGGGGGGGGAGGAGGAGGGGGGGGGTCTGCTGTACTGTATATGAATACAGGTGTGTTCGTATGTGTATTTGAGAAAGATACAGCATGTGAACATCCATGTTTGTGTCTGTGTATATATCTGTGTATGTCTGTGTCTGTACAAGCATGCAAGTAGGAGTATGTGCGCATATGGGTGCACGTGTGTGTGTGTGTGTGTGTGTGCGTGTGTGTGTGTGTGTGTGTGTGTGTGTGCGTGTGTGCGTGTGTGTGTGTGTGTGTGTGTGTGTGTGTGTGTGTGTGTGTGTGTGTGTGTGTGTGTGTGTGTGTGCCTAATGAATATTTAAGCCACCTTCAGCATCCAAGGAACATCCAGTAAAGAGGATTGTGTTCTCATGGATCCTTTAATCCTCTGAATTAGCAGTTTAATAACAAGAAGCCATTTGTAGATTAGTCAGATCCAGCTCCCAGAACGTGCTTGTGTCCAATCTACTAAATGCTTTGATTGTTGATGCTGTAAAAGGCACTTTATCTCCTCTTCTCTATCTTTTCATGTGTAACTTTACCTTGATATATGTGCTAATGCTTCCCCAGGACATTATATCAGACTGTGTGTGTGTATGTGCGTGTGTGTGTGTGTGTGCGTGCACAGGTGTGTTTGCGTGTGTGCGCCTGTGTGCGTGCCTGTGTCCGTGCGTGCACAGGCGCGTTTGCGTGTGTGTGTGTGCGCCTGTGTGCGTGCCTGTGTCCGTGCGTGCACAGGTGCGTTTGCGTGTGTGTGTGCGCCTGTGTGCGTGCCTGTGTCCGTGCGTGCACAGGTGCGTTTGCGTGTGTGTGTGCACCTGTGTGTGTGCCTGTGTCCGTGCGTGCACTGGCGCGTTTCCGTGCAGGTGTCTGTGTTTACCATAGTTACGGCATGACTGGATACGTCCTTACAACATGCTAGTAAAGAGAAGCATATCAGTGGCTCAGTTTCAGATCAGCTGCCACTGAGCACAGAAGGCCCTGTTTGACACCCAGAGATCAGTGTGTTTGAATCATCCTAGTTGGTCACTGGTAGTGTCTCTTCTCCCTCCCTCTCTCCCACAATGTGAATATCATGCATTGATTACTCTGTCTTGTTTTCACAGAGGTTCAGGTGAGATTGACATGTGCTGGGAGGGGATCAAGAGTCCAGGATTATGGCAAATATAAAGGCTTTAACGTAGGCATTTTGCCAAAACATGGCCATGCTTAATATATACGTACAGCATAAAATATGTAAGCGGAATAATCAGCAGCATTAGGGAACTGCTGACTGTAAAAACTCGATGTTATGTATGTTTCTAAAATAAATCATCAAAGCAAGATTAGTTATTCCTGGGATGTACAGATCAACAAATATGAAAGGCCCATATTTGCAAGCCAATTTTGTTGTTTTAATTTTGGGCATTTCAGGTTAATTCACCTACATAATTGTTTATGTCTAAAGGTATAGACCTTTGGAAAAGAACAGCCTGTGATTTGAAAACCTGTTAACAAAGGCCCCAACACAAGGATGTTAAAAGGCAAATCTTTGCATGATTGCAATTAAGGATTTGTAGAAGAGAATAGTAGTACTGTATACTCCTTGTATACTCCTGGACACTCTTGACTGGCATTGCTGGGTGGGATGACTTTATTATGCGCACACTAGCCACACATGGTAAATAATTCACACTCTACTTGAGCATTCTCCAACAGACTCAGTGCCGCCATTAGACTGTCTCTAGCTGCCACTTCCTATTCTCTTTTTTTTGACTCCTTTTTTTCTCTCTCATTTTCAACCATAAATGCAAACATTACAAGCAGCAAATGAAAAAGAAAAGCATTGAAAAACGACTAATATCTCCGGTCGATGAGAGTTCATGGCAATTTACTATATTAAAGGGAGTTTACATACATAACACTTCAACATTAGGGGATTTTTCACAGAGTTCAGCATATTTTCTGGAACTCTCCCTCTACCCTCTTTTTAATCCGAGATGCCTCTTTGACAATGTCTCCCTCATACAAAATGCATGAGCGCAGTGCGGATCGATACGGACCCTTTAATCTCGCTACACAGACAGCTACTGCAGTCACGCGGTGAACCAGCACCCGCCGCTGGCTGCCACTGCTGCAAGCCAGATCAGAGGCGGGAGAGAGAGATCAGCCGAGGTGACAAGGGTCGCTGCACGGGGTCTCCACACCAAGCTGAGGCAGGCTGCCTGGAAGCACAGTAGATGGGTCTAGCAAATTCCTTCACCAAATTAAACTACTCAAACAACCCTTTTTTATCAGATAGCACTCTATCTTGATTTTGATCTCATATTTGACAGAATATCTGATGTTTTTAGAGGTTCTTATTCCAGAGTGAGTTATTTTGTGGGTCATGTAGTTATTTTGTGAAACAGAATTTTGTGCAGGGCTTTGACTTTGATCCTGGTGTATACAAACAGATGGCCTGTAAAATTGGAAAGGTTGTTTGGAAGTGTTTGAAAAGATGAAAAGGAAAAGGAAACATTGATATATCTTACAGTACATGAATATTATTGGAATAAAAGGAAACCCCCTTACAGCGGGACTAAAACAAACATTAAAGGTTGAAATATCAACTGTGTTTTGGTCAAATATCCCTTCAACTATGAGATTTGTGTAAAGCTGACATATACTGTCATATAACCAGTGTCATATACAGAACCAAATCCCTTTAGTTGAAAACAGTAGCAAGTAAAGCATCTTTTAGAGGGAGTCAGTGTGTGTGTCGCCGGGCAGAGCAGGGGAATAATCCGCTAGGTGGAGGAGAAATCAGAGAAGGCCACCTCCATATAATTGATGTGTGCTGCTGGAGGGATAATATAATGTTTGTACCCAGAATGCACTGCTCCATGGACTCTGTCTCTCTCTGTCTCTCCTCCACTGCCTACCTCCCCATTGTCTCCCCCTCTCATTTCCCTTTCTCCATCCCTCCCTCCCTCCCTCCATCCATCCCTCCATCCCTCCCCACGCATTGCAGCTTTTGTTCACTCATTCTTTTAACCGTTTCTTTCGCTCCAAGGTGTCAAGGCAGAAGAATTAAGGGAGTGGTAATAGGGTTATGTCAAGTAGACGGAGGTGTTGTCTCTGTGTGGATGCCTCCCTCCCTCCGTCTCAATGAAAGGTTACTCCAGTTGGTGGGCTCGGCACTGTCTCTGCCGCCGCATTCTCCCCTGCTGTAATGAGAATGGCAACAGACAACTCTCTATCAGTCCTGCTACAGCAGGTGACTGATAGCATTACCACGGGGGAAAAAGCAGAAACAAGAGTCACTCTGCACGAGCAATATGGAAACATGACCAAGACTGATCACAGTGGACACAGATGATTCCCTGTCTCAGGTGGTATTGTGCTCACATTTACCTATTTGGAGCGTTAATTCTTCTATTTTTATAATTTTCTCTGAGTTTGACATTATGAAATTCTCTGTTGGAATATCCTCTGCATCGTGCCCTCAACAGTTTGGCACGGAGGCAGAACGTTTGTGAAATATTGAACAGATATACCTCAGCATTTGGGTTTAGTGGAAAAGAGGCATGATGTTACATTCATGACATAGACTTTTACACAGAGATATTACACTCACTTTCTTTTGAACGGAACCTCTGAAATCTATTGCCTTTCTCCACCTGCGGTTCCACCAAAGTCCACAGTAAATCTGAGTCTGTGCATATGTTCCCAAAGCTATGTTTTGATGGCAGTGAAGTGGAGAGAATTTAAAAGGTGGCAGTGTGTGTGTGTGTGTGTGTGTGTGTGTGTGTGTGTGTGTGTGTGTGTGTGTGTGTGTGTGTGTGTGTGTGTGTGTGTGTGTGTGTGTGTGTGTGTGTGTGTGTGTGTGTGTGTGTGTGTGTGTGTGTGTGTGTGTGTGTGCGTGCGTGCGTGCAGCGTGGGTGCCTCTCCAGGAACAACAGCAGGAGCTCTGGGCACCCTCGGCCAGACAGAGGCTGGCAGCCTGGCAGGCACTCTGTATTTACACCACACACAATCACACCTCCGGTTTCATTTACTCTGTTATGATATGTGCATCTGAGGCGGAGTGGAGGGGAGGCAGTGTTGATGTATCAGCCGTCTCTCTGTGATCCTCTGAGGAAGACGTGGTGGCCATGGTTTGAACACCTGACCCCTGAGGGAGGGAGAGTCGGTGGCACAGCAGAGATGGAAACTCATCTGGAGTTTCTCTCTCTGCTGTCGGTTAAAGAGTGATGGTGAGAGTTATGCCTGCTGGATAGGGGACATTACTGGGCATGACCAATCTGTTCCAAATGGAATGCACTTGGAGTCAGCGCACCAATCGTTGTAATTGACCTTGCCTCGGGCCTTCGGCCGCTATGGTAACAGTTGCTACAGTAGCGTTGTCGAGGCAGGTCAGGAAGTTTGAAAATGTCATAAGGAGAATAATGCTCTGAATAATTTGACGTTTCATTGCTCAACACATTCCACGTGTAATGATGCTATTTGTATTACTTATTTATTTGCTTTCAATCAAAAGTACCCTACTGAAATCCCTCCTCACTTACCACATTTCAGTTAGATTGTTTTGTCAAATAGTGACCTCTTGGTACAGCAGGACATGGTTGTCGTACTAAGCAGTGAAACTGAGGCATGCACTACGTGACAACATCCCCTAGAGCGTCTCTCTGAGGGACAGTAAATATTTCATCATCGATCTGATGTGATTTCCTTGCATGGCAGTCCCTTTGCCCTGTCAGCTGTCTCTCTCTCTCTCTCCCCCCCCCCCCCCTCTCTCTCTCTTTCTCTCCGGTTCACCGGGCTAACAGAGCCTGACCCTTTCCTGTTTGCTGACCCCTCCTGTGCCTGAGCAAAACCCTCGCTTGTGTTCCTCCCACCTTTTTACCTCCCACTGTTTTGGCCTGGGCTATCATTCGCTCCTAGCTGGGGCACTTCCTAGCCCGGGGGCAGAGAGGAGAGGAGGAGAAGTCAGTTAAAGCTTCCTAGTATTGACGTTGACTGTCCGCCGTGAGCCTTCGTCTCTCTCTCTCTTTCATTTTCTCTGAGATCCAGAGGGGTGGTGGTGGTGAGGGGGGAGGGTGAGGTGATATACGGCAGCTCTGTGTGGGAAGCATGGTGAGTCCTCAGGCTTTCTGCAGTGTCGCAGCAAGACGGAAGAGTGCTCAAAAGTCCAAAAGGCCTGACCTCTCCCAGGCTGGTGAGTGATGGCCGGACGCAACCTGCTGATCCCAGCACTGGGTGCATTAGTTTGCAATAAAGAAAGCCGTGATTGTGAAACGCGGCGGGCGAAAACATATGAGGATGAATGACATCATATAAAAGCCAAGCACTGTTTCAGAATCCATTTACAGTGGCGGTTACCAGAGCCTGAAGTCTGTAGCAAGGGCCTACAGCAACAGCATATCCTAGTGGCTTAGATCTCACAGACAAACTCACCCACCCCTTACCTAACCCATAACTATCCTTTCATCAGTGTTATTAGGACTTGACAGCTTTGGGGAGACAAAACCAATACTTTAACTGTAGCCGGCTATTGACATTTAAAAGACAAGTGAGAGACAAATGCGGCTAATTTGGTGCAAGAAAGACTAGCAAATCCTGTTCCTTCATAACTCCGTGTTCTGTCTCTGTGATCACACCAGCAGCCCCCCGTGGCACAGCCTTCCTAATGACTCCGATCTGCACACAAAGTGAAGAAATAATGAGCGGGAGAGCGGGTACCTTGTTGCCTTAATTATGAGCCCAGACAAAGGAACGCTGACTCTTCCACAAAGAGCCTGGCACGGTGAGACGGGTGAGAGGCAGGTTAAACACTCGCCTGCCTTGTCTTCCTGGCGCCTCGTTCCCGTCCTGAACCAACTGGCGTAAGACTCTGCCAGGGATGCCAGGGAAAATGAGAGGGGTGGGGTGGGGAGAGTGGCCGGGGAAGTCTGTAAAATGTCCTTGTTATGATAAACCAGAGGGAGCAGCAGTCAGAAGTTTGTTATGTTAGGCTGCTATGACACAACCTTTAATTAGTGGGGATCCCAGGCGCTCTGGGCCTGAGGTTTAATCAGTGGACCTTTAGCGAGAGCATCACCCTCGCCTTGCTGCACGCCCTGAGGACACGCTGATCATGGCGTCCGTGTGCCCCCTCATCTACTGAGGGGTTCCGAGGCGCCATGGCGATGCCAGATAATGAGGAAGGCTTGTCAGAGGGGCACTCCAAGGGTCCCCCTTCCAAAGGCCCCCGCTGCCTCTCCAGTAATCTACCCAGCACAAAACACTGCTGCTGCTTTGTTTTCATTTCAAAGGATCTCCAGAGGGGAGGGGGGGGGGGGGGGGGGGGGTTGGGTCACAGAGAGACTACTCTAGACCAAATAACATCTGGACCAAATAACATACTCTGAGATCAGTGATCTTTTTGGAACGTCAGTTTACTGATTATATCAATATGTTCACTAACAAGTGGCAGCGAGTGATAAAATATCATTGAATATGTATCAACGTGTTTACATTTGGTCATATCATGTTCCTGTTATGCGTTGTACACATTTGTTTCCTGTCTGTTTCTCTCTGTCCTCCTGATGGGGGAGCTGTGTCCATAGTGAAACCCTGCAGTAGACTGACAGAGAGAGCAGAGGTAAGGATATAAACAGTCATCTCTTATGATGATTATTGCTAGTAGTCAGTATTGATCAAGGCAATATGGTAAACAGTGGGAAACAGGCATGTGCTTCCAATTGTTTGGGCCGCATGAGCCACTGACTCTATTGCCTCTGATTATTGCTGACTGGGCTCAGAGCTCAGGGGATGGCGTCTTAATGGTATCACTGCTGCTTTCCGCCTTTACAGACTACATGACAGACTAAATTACAGACTACATGACAGACTACATTACAGACTACATGACAGACTACATTACAGACTACATGACATACTACATGACAGACTACATGACAGACTACATGACAGACTACATGACAGACTACATGACAGACTATATTATAGACTTCATTACAGACTACATTACAGACTACATGACAGACTACATTACAGACTACATTACAGACTACATGACAGACTACATGGCAGACTACATTACAGACTACATGACAGATTACATGACAGACTACATGACAGACTACATGACAGACTACATTACAGACTACATTACAGACTACCTGACATACTACATTACAGACTACATGACAGAGTACATTACAGACTACATTACAGACTACATGACAGACTACATGACAGACTACATTACAGACTACATGACAGACTACATTACATACTACATGACAGACTACATGACAGACTACATGACAGACTACATGACAGACTACATTACAGACTACATGACCGACATACATTACAGACTACATGACAGACTACATGACAGACTACATTACAGACTACATGACAGACTACATGACAGACTACATGACAGACTACATGACAGACTACATGACAGACTACATGACAGACTACATGACATACTACATGACAGACTACATGACAGACTACATTACAGACTACATTACAGGCTACATGTCAGACTACATTACAGACTACATTACAGACTACATTACAACCCCACCGGACTCTGAAACCCACAGGAAAATCACCATATTTATAACATATTTCCTGTTTGTATTTTATCTGTTACCAGGTGTTTCACTGTTATATTTTGAAGGGATATTATCATCTGCTTTAAAAACAGTAATGTCTCAAATCAGCTGATTGCATCTCCTGTGCCTCTCATCTCCCCCACCTCTGTGTGAGTCCTGTCTCAGAGGAGTAATCACAGAGCTGGGCCAACTAGAAACACACTGGAGGAACACATGACAAGGGGGATGGGGATAATAATCCTTATTATGATTATTATCAGGTTGCCACAGTGGAAATGGTGATCATGGTGATGAGGAGGAGGTGATAGAAGACAGTGATGATGGTGGTCATTGTGATGAGGAGGAGGAGGTGATGGAAGACAGTGATGATGGTGGTCATTGTGATGAGGAGGAGGTGATAGAAGACAGTGATGATGGTGGTTATTGTGATGAGGAGGAGGAGGTGATAGAAGACAGTGATGATGGTGGTCATTGTGATGAGGAGGAGGAGGTAATGGAAGACAGTGATGATGGTGGTCATTGTGATGAGGAGGAGGTGATAGAAGACAGTGATGATGGTGGTCATTGTGATGAGGAGGAGGAGGAGGTGATAGAAGACAGTGATGATGGTGGTCATTGTGATGAGGAGGAGGTGATAGAAGACAGTGATGATGGTGGTCATTGTGTGTTGGATGTTGGAAGTCAGCTACTGTATTCCATCAACAGTCTACAGCAATGGTTTCTCTTCTTTTTTTCATTGGAAGAATAGGTCTGGCATTAACTGGAGTTAACTGAGGATATCTCCAGCACATTTTGATAGATTAATTCCACATGACTCAAAGAAAGGCACAACATTCCATCAATTCTCTCTTTGAAGGGAGTGAAGAGAGAGAGAGAGACAGAGAGGGAGACAGAGAGGGAGGGAGACAGAGAGGGAGGGAGACAGAGAGGGAGGGAGACAGAGAGGGAGGGAGGGAGGGAGGGAGGGAGGGAGGGGGAGGGAGGGAGGGAGGGAGGGAGGGAGGGAGGGAGGGAGGGAGGGAGGGAGGGAGGGAGGGAGGAGGGAGGGAGGAGGGAGGGAGAGGGAGAGAAGGGGAGAGAGAGAGGGAGAGAGGGGGAGAGGTAGAGAGGGGAGAGAGAGAGGGGGAAAGAGAGAGGGAGAGGGAGAGAGAGGGAGAGGGAGAGGTAGAGAGGGGAGAGAGAGAGGGGGAGAGAGAGAGGGAGAGGGAGAGAAGCTTTTTGTCTCTGCAGCAGTAGCAGCACCTGCTGGCTCTAGCCAAGTCATCTCATCAGAGAGTGTTATACAGTACAGGGACATGCAGCGGTAATACTGTCCGACTGCTTGTACTTAACACAGGCTCTTGGACCTGAACAAGACGTGTGCAGACATGCAGTCATACCACTGGTGTTCCAGTTAACACAGCCTCAGCCTTATCCAAGTCTCAATTAAGATCATGCTGATTGGTCATTTAGCAGAGGACCAACTTCTCCCTCCATTCTGTTCAGCTCAACAATTAGATGAACAAAACATATCAGCCAACAATTACATAATGTTATTACAGTATTACACATTGTGCTGTGACACTTTTTGGTTTTCCCTAATCTGCAATCTGTGCTCTGTCCCAGTGTCTGGGGCTAATGAATAGGAAGTAGGGGTTAGTTGAACTCCTTCCTGGTGTAATTTCCCCCCTGCATACTATCTGAATGGGGCTGATTGAATCTGAATGGAGTGTCCCAGAGTGAGTTAATTTGGCACAGTGGACATGCGTCGTCTCCCACAGCAGGGCGTGATTATGATGGTCTGTCTGTGTCTGGGTGGGAAAGTGACCAAATTCACAATGATATTATTGTAGCTACCCCTGTGTCATAAATGGGTTGTGTTTGAAGGCTAACATCACACAGCCTTTATGGGAGCTCCATTGTGTTTTATATCAAACCCCTTGTTGTTTCTACAGAAGAAGGGAAAAAAGATTAAAAAGGGACTTTACATTTGTAGCGTAAATCATTTATGGATCGACTCTCTCTCTGTCAGGGCGGATGTATATTTACTGCTCACAGATGAAGAGAGATGTCACGGCTGAAGCTAAAGCGAATAACGGGGCTTTGTGAATACATTTGCCAGACTTCTATGGATGCTGTGAATTCATATTTGCCATACATGTTGTATGTGTCCTTGAGTGCAGCTCTTGCATAGACGGAGGGAGACCGTGGACGGCATTAGGCTCTGAGGGAGGAGCCTGCAATTAAAATGCTGTATGCAGCATCCCACGAGGTGCTAATGCCCAGGATCAGCTGCTGTTCTAATGTCATTTCATCCCCCCTGTTATTCACACGGCCTGTTTGATGTAGGAATACATCACCTCTTTTATCACCCCAACTCCCACCCCCGTCGACTCTACAACCCCCCATCCCTCCCTCTCCCCGGTTTTCACAGAACCTCCCCTTCTGTGTCTGAATGCTTATGTTGTCTTTTATCGCTTCCAAAGTAAACAGAGTCGCGCCGGGGACAAGCGAGAGAGAGAGATAGGGAAGGAGAGTGAGAGAGAGAGATAGGGAAGGAGAGCGAGAGAGAGAGATAGGAAAGGAGAGCGAGAGAGAGGGAGAGGGAGAGAGAGAGAGAGAGAGAGAGAGAGAGAGAGAGAGAGGTGGCACATGCACATTGTCAGTGTGCGGCTGGCTACCGTGGTTACCTACTGCAATAGACACACAAAAGCAGAAATAGAAATTCTCAGGAGGGAATAAAAGACCACAACAAGAGAGAAGGAAGACCAGGGCAGGAGAGAGAAAAAAGAGAGTGGTACTCTGCCAGAAGGAGAGAGAGAGTAGAGAGAGTGAGTGGGAACAAGAGAGCGAGCAAGAGAGAGCAAGAGACAGAGTAGCGAGGAAAGAGAGCGAAGGATCTTCCTGCTAAATGCGCAAAGCATCCCGTTACCACACGCTGAGCTCCATGGCCAACTCAGGCTGTCTGCTTCTCTCCGGCTCCGGGATGCTACCTCACTCCCTCCACTGTCCCCCTGCCTTCCTCTACCTACACCAGGTAAGTCTCTCTATCTCCATCCCTTCCTCTCTTTTTCTGTCTCCTCCTCTCCCTCCCTCTCTCTCTCTCGCTCCGTCTTTTTCATTCCTCCGTTTGCTCGGCAGCACGTGATATTGTGTTTCCCCGAGTACTTCCCCAACCCCGACCCTGACCCTTCCAACACAGACAGGGGGGGTCATCTCCTTTATTTTCCCCTTTTCAGCCTTTATTTCCTCCTTTTATTTTCCTCTAATCCACCCCGTGCAGTTTTGAACGAGGGAATTCATGAATTAGTGACGTGGGACTGGGTTACGACATGTTTGTTTAGATCTCGGCTTCATGACTCATTTTGCTGTGATTGTAACACTGCATATCTTACTGCTCATTCTATGGTCATACTGTCCTGTCACTTTCCATTGTGTGTCAACACTTTTCACTGAGAAATTCAGGAAAAAAAATTACTCAGTCACTTACTCAGTCACTCAGTGCATTTTGTGAGAGGGGGACATTGAGCAACTCTTTCACTTTTCTGTCATGATCATCTACATTGATATTTGTTTGAGTAATTATATGAAGCTTCGATATTTGGTGTTAATTGATTCCTTGTCACTGGTCCCTCTTGCTTTGTGAAATCTTAAGATTCACTCTGCAGAGGAAAACAACTACCCAACAAAGTGACTGTTAAGAGCGGGCCCATATGCATCTCTTGAATTATTCAAAACATTTTAATTCAGCGAGGGGGGGTGGTCGCCTGTTCAATTGTGTTTTTACTACCACTAGCATGTGTTGCAGTAAACAATGTGTTACTGCAGTGATTGAAGCAAATAATGGTAAGGCTGGCAGGATGGAGCCTCCTGCTTCCCCTTTTAAATCCTGCTCCCCATCAGGGTAATGGCCCCTCTCCCCTCCTACCCATCTGTCTAGCGCGGGCACACCCCGACGGCTAGGCCATCAGAGGGGGACAGGCATGTGGACGACCAGGTGCCGCTAGCACACACTTCATGTGGAGAAGCCAGGGCTAGGATTCCCCAAGGAAATACTGCTTTTATTCATGGCCTCAGGAATGTGTGTGTGTGTGTGTGTGTGTGTGTGTGTGTGTGTGTGTGTGTGTGTGTGTGTGTGTGTGTGTGTGTGTGTGTGTGTGTGCGTGCGCGTGCGTGTGCGCGTGCGTGCGTGCGTGCGTGCGTGCGTGCGTGCGTGCGTGCGTGCGTGTGTGTGTGTGTGTGTGTGTATGGGGGTTGGGGTCTATATTTGTGTATGAAACAAAGGGTGATATGTATGACAATTGGGAATTTCTTCAACTTTACCTCTGCTGTAACTGACTTATGGAAATAGAGAGGCTGGTCTACAAAGACAACATTATTTTCTGAAACACAAGATTACTGTACTGTATCTGTCCATATGATTTGTGGCTGACTCTAGAAAAATATATATATATTACTTATTGTATGTCACTTATGGGGCATATAATGTCAGTCCTGCTTCAAACAAATACATGTTTTGCTCTGTTCAATCCATATCCTTATTAAGTGGAGGAACACCTCAGAATTCATAGAAAATTCAAAAAGGATGTTTTCACAAAATATCAAAGCATTTCACATGAATCAATGATTCACATTCCCTTGTTATGGGAGCCCACCGGACCTATCCTACTCCTGCAGTGTTATTTGGGAAATGACTCTAGCCCTCTCCTCTCCCCCTTTCTCTGTGCTGACCCCTCTTTTGTATCGTGGCCATCGCTCCTTTTCAGACGGTGGCAGGTCACTGCATCCTCTGCACCTCTCTTTCTCCCCGCACCTCGGCCCAGATGCACCTCTCTTTCTCCCCGCACCTCGGCCCAGACGCACCAGCCGCCTGTGTGAGGGAAGAGACACACAGAGACTATAAGGACAATAGATTGAGGTGAAAGCCTTTTCCCTAGCAGTTTGTTTGAATTCAAAAAAGGGGAGACGGCATTAAAATGACTCTGAGTGCTTTGGGTATTATGTTGGAACATGATGCTGTATGATATCACAGGCGTACAGAGTTTTATTACATAAAAGATTACTGAACCAATACTTTTTCCTGTTTTACGTTGCGGCAATTTCACTGTGTTGTTGTACCACGGCAGTCGGCTTTGATGCTCTTTGTAGTGGGTCGTTGTGTTTATGAATCCTGGCTAAATGTTTGTTTTCATTTACACAAGAAGAGACTCCCCGTTGTGTAATGCGAGAAATGCGGCTATTTTGATTACAAAATGGCAGTATCATGCTACCTCTCGCTGCTGTAATTCAGAGGGTATTTTGGGACTCTCTACTACATGTGAAAAGCTGCCTGTCTGTCTGCGGAGATGATGTCATCTTTTTCCTCCGTCGATCAGGATTTAACAGTAGCATATTCCATGACTTATGGTGTCTGATATTAACAGCACTGATGAATTACAGAATGGGGGTTTACTTCACTGCTGTATATGAAAGTAGAAATATATTTCTGATACAAATGTTGGGGTGGGATACGTAAACACACACTATTTAGTTGTGGCTTGTACAGTTGCTGGGCCTCAGTTTGTATCCCATGGATTTTCTATTTAGCAGGCTTTGGGTGGGCATCTGGCTGTGGTCGTAAATGCAGCTATATTATCTAAGTAGGAAGCAGTTCAATTAAAAAGAGGGAGTTTCTTAAGGCATGTCTTACATGTCTCTCTGTTTGAGCCTGCTACCATATCTGGAGATCTCACATTTCTGAAATTGCTTTCCTTGATTTGTAATTGGATTTTGTATCATCACATTCTGCTGTGTTGATATTGACCCTTATTGTCATATCTATTGATTGTTTCTGTGGGTGTTTTGCGTTATTCATTTCCCCTCACCCGTTTTCTGAATAGCATCTTAAATGGTTATTCAACCTTTAAAGGGAGCTTTCATGCGTGTGTAGATGGGGAGGGATCGTCTGGTTTCACCTGTTCCTCTGTCAGTGGTGTACCAGGCAGGCAGCCCTGGGGAGGTCTGTGTCCTCCTCCACAGCAGCGGGCCACTGATCTCTCTTCTCTCAGTGTAACCGACTCCTGCCTGCGTCAACACTGTGATCCCTTCTACGCAGCCGGGAGTGGAGGGAAGACAGAGGCCGGGGAGGAAGGGATGTGGAGAGAACTGGGAATACACCACTTTATCTATCTTTGCATCCCTCTATCCCTCCCCCTCGGTTCAGGCCTTCATCCTCCACCGCCTCCCCAGTGAGGGGCTGTTTTGCCCGAGGGGGGGGGGGGGGAACAGTATCTGACAGTATGGGAGATTCAGGTTCCAGGTCTCCAGGGACAGGGCTAATTCTAGCGGTGAAGAGACAGGGCCTTTCTAGGGGATAATTATTGTAGGCCAAGCTGTACTATTGACAGCTGTAAATGGAGACGATGTCTGAAACTGGGGGCCAATAGATTTCTGTTCCTACATGGGCTGTGTGGGTGCATTGGAGATGGGTTTGAGAAATGAGCCACAGCCTCTTTGGGCTTTGGAATGAGAGTGTGGAGGAGGCAGGAGGGCTGGGTTCTCCCCCTCCACTGACCTCATGGGGAAAGGTTAACTGAGAATGGTTGTCTCTTTAGGCGCGAAGCTGAATGAGACCCTCAGTGTACATGGCCTTTATGGTTAAATGGTTCCTGTTAAAGCTGGACCCGGTATTCTTTGAAGATAACGAGAGGGCCTGGAGAAGGGAAGGACTGTTTACGACACCTTTCCACTTTTTTATATCCATTGACAAGTTATTTTATATTTCCATCTTCTGTTTCATAAATTCAAAAATGCATTCATAGCATTTTAAATCATTTCATTTCGTCACCAAGAAATCTGGGCTTGACTCCTTAATGCAGTCAATTTGATGCAACGCAATTCACTTTGATTCAATCAAACTCGATTCAAAAACTTCAAACCCTATTTCATTGGTAGAGAATACGTTTCATTGTGTATTTTGCCTAAGATTATTTCTATGGAGGCCCTCTCTCTCTCTCTCTCTCTCTCTCTCTCTCTCTCTCTCTGTCTCTCTCTCTCTGTCTCTCTCTCTCTCTCTCTCTGTCTCTCTCTCTCTGGCTCTCTCTCTCTCTCCCTCTCTCTCTCTCTCTCTCTCTCTCTCTCTCTCTCTCTCTCTGTCTCTCTCTCTCTCTGGCTCTCTCTCTCTCTCTCTCCCTCTCTCTCTCTCTCTCTCTCTCTCTCTCTCTCTCTCTCTCTCTCTGTCTCTCTCTCTCTCTCTCTCTCTCTCTCTCTCTCTCTCTCTCTCTCTCTCTCTCTCTCTCTCTCTCTCTCTCTCTCCCTCTCTCTCTCTCTCTCTCTCTCTCTCTCTCTCTCTCTCTCTCTCTCTATCTGCCATTCAGCTGTTTTGTCCCTTAAACACCAAATTCATAACAGCAGAACAAAAGCGGAGGGGACTGATTGAAATGTTTTCTCACTTTTCCTCGCCGCTCTGGAGGAGTATTGTAAATCACAGCTCAGTCGTTTATGTTGAAATGTCATTTGGTGTGTGAGCTGAGCAGAGTGGGGGCTGCCTAGTTCTTCAGAGGGGATGCGAGTCACACCCCACTCCCTCCCTGTGACTAGTAGTTCTCTTAAGGCTACCTACCGACTTACTCTGTTAGACCGCTGTAAATGGAACCAAATTACATTTCCTCCCCACAAAAAGAATGTCACAAACAGTTCAAAAGACATGCACATGCATGAAGCCGTATTGTGGGATTCTGTCTCTTTGGGGGGGGAGGATTTGTGTTGATTCACAATGTTTCACAGGAGAATGCGTACTTAACATTAGAGTGGGGTGCAGTGCATTAATACATTTATATTTACATTTAGCCAATAATGCTAAACATCTCCAGTCATTAATGGTACCCATTAGCCTGGAGTTGACCAAGCTTTCTATATGCATAGCCTACAGTGTCATGTGATTAGCATGCACAGTGCTTCTGAAAACAAAGTGCTGTTTTGGATATCTTCACTCTCCAGTATTCATCCAGATTATTTTATAGCATGACGCATCATTTGCACTCACTGTATATAGACTTTTAGTTTTCTTTTGTTTCCACTATATTATTGACTGTATGTTTTGTTTATTCCATGTGTAACTCTGTGTTGTTGTATGTGTCGAATTGCTACGCTTTATCTTGGCCAGGTCGCAGTTGCAAATGAGAACTTATTCTCAACTTGCCTACCTGGTTAAATAAAGGTGTTCTCAACTTGCCTACCTGGTTAAATAAAGGTGTTCTCAACTTGCCTACCTGGTTAAATAAAGGTGAAATAAAAAAATACAATTTAATTAATTTAATCACTATTCATGTCAAATATTTACTGTCTCAGGAAAACTGATCCCAGATCCCGGAATCATTTTTCTCCTCATTTAAAGAAAGTATAATGCAGTATTTTAATGTTTTATCGGGGGCGACACCAATACATGCCACCATGTGCATTTTACAACTATTATCATAGGACTATTATAGGAGCAGCCTGTGATCAAAAAAGGGAAGTGAACGTGAGTGTCGTCAACCCTGTATCTCAGTGGCCTCATTCTCTATGCAGACATTTAATACAGCTCAAGAGTATTCGCTTGGTTTTGCAATCGCCACCATTACGTCCGCTTGAGCACTCCTTTAGCTAAAGAGAGACCGCGAGCGGAGCAGGCTGAGGGGGCAGCGAGAGGGGAACGAGACGAGAGACGCGACACAATGCCTCCTTGTCTTTACACTGCGGGAGCTCTCTCTATCTCCCTCTCCTCTCTCTCTCTCACACACACACACACACACACACACACACACACACACACACACACACACACACACACACACACACACACACACACACACACACACACACACACACACACACACACACACACATACACACACACACATATACACACACACACACACATACACGCAGGGATAAAACAGGGAGGATGATAACCCCACTGTGAAAATCCATCAGAACTATGTTTGTATGGGTGACTGTTTTTACTGAAATATAATCTATCCTGAGGTTTTCTGTTTCTCTGAATGGCTCAGTAAAATGCTTAAGCAGCCCGAGCAGCTTGACTCCAATTATTTCTTTACTGCAGTAACTTAGCCAGCTGTGATTATTATGTTTATAATGTAGAGTCACTCTCTTACTGTCCTTCAAGCCTCCTCCTCTCAGCTGGATCCTCTCAAATGAGACATAATATCTTGTGTGCTGAGTTAACAGAGTGACCATAGAAGTGAAACAGCCATCACCTGCTATTAAAGCCACCACCTTTTTATCACCACCCTGCTTAATGGCAGTGGTGAACAGCAAAGCATTATTACTGGTTTCTCCGTTCCTCCTCGTGCTCCTTCCCTTCCAGCCAAGCTGTTTTTCCTCTGTCAGTTAGACGGGGCTCGTGAAAAATAGTTCTCTAGGTAAACACAGAAATGTTGTTTTTCAAAAGGTCATTATCAGCACCAGTGTGACTTCTGCTTGAGGAAATCATTTATCATATCAGAGACACTTTGTAGTAGTTCTCAGTGATTTTTTTAGATTTATTTCTGCCTCGACTTGCAATATTGCCGTGGCTAGCTTCTCATTTGGAAGCCGGTAACTGTATATATTACTATTAAAAGGCACCAGGGGTCATCCTCTAAAGAACATCAATATTTGAACTATACTGTTGTGGTTCAACATGTACTGGTGTATAAAAATAAATGGGGCTTGAAATTGATTTTAAGTTCTCTGTGAAAAAGTCCAAAGGTATTTGGAAATGAAAGTGAGGGGGAGGAGTGTGCCACCCGGCACATACCAAATAGATGACCTCTAGCAGGCACATTTATAATTGCTTTTGTTTCTTCAAATCAAATGAGCCCTTTTATTGTCATTTTTTTTATTTTTCAGAGGTGGGACTGAATTGTCAGTTACGCCACATTATTTTTTTAAAGCCTAAAGTTAATATGAAGTAATACCTTTAATTCCCAACACATCTCTGCCTCTCCTGTCAACACTCACATACCGAACAAATCACCATTAGATGGTTATTAGAATAACAAGTGGGCCGTTATACACCTTCCTCCTATGTGTTGAATAGACAAAACAAACGCTCACACTCTTCTTCTTTCCTGGCGGGCAACTGAACAGGAATGAGGTTCATTACTCACCACTAGTTGGATAATCACCTCAAGAGGTATGAAGAAGCTTGTGTAATTTCCCCCAAATCAGTGGCCTCCTACCCCGTCTGTCTCCATTTCGTTGAGAGCCTAAATCTGGTTGTTTTGTCTTGCAGCAGTTTGTTAGTGGAGCACGCCTCTGTGTTTCTCTCCAATCATCTATCAAGGTGAGCTGTGTGGGAAAGAGCATCGCCTCGGGGTTCCTCCCCATGTGCTTAGGAGGTTTTATTAGGTCCCAACGGACCACTGCTGTGGTGCCTTAAAAAATGGAACTTACAAATTACTGCCTCCACGTGCCGTGTGTGTGTGTGTGTGTGTGTGTGTGTGTGTGTGTGTGTGTGTGTGTGTGTGTGTGTGTGTGTGTGTGTGTGTGTGTGTGTGTGTGTGTGTGTGTGTGTGTGTGTGTGTGTGTAGGCCTACGTGCATATGCTCTATAGGTTTTTTTGCACTTGCAAAAAGATAGATAAATGCACCCGTGTGTGTTCATATGCGATTCAGATGAATGTAAATCAGTGTGTGAGTGAGAGAGTCTGAGTGCCATATTAGTACAGCATGTCCTTGGGAGAATATAGGAGTGATCATGTGCTGCATGTCTCCAGGGGGACTGTTGGAGGTGGGGTCAGTACCAGCTGTCATCTCCCTCACGGCTACTCTACACTTTCTGCTATTCATGTTAGGAGAGATGAGCTACTATGGAGTCACTCTCTCTGAACAAGCAGATATTTTCCATTTCTCACCGCTGTTCAGACCTTTGCTTCTAATTTAATGAATCGGAATTGTAACTCCACATTGTTAGCATTTAGCAATAGCAAGTAATGAGTAGTAATTAACGTTTTCAAAGAGGGTCGTAAAGGCTGAAAGACACCGCTTTCACCAAGAAAACGTTGAAGCAGCGCAGTCAGAGGAGATATTGTCATGCGGAGAAAGGCCTAATTTACCAAGCCAACTGTTTTTGTAATGTAAATAACTTTATTTTGTCAGGCAGACCGCTATCAGTGCTAACGTGAGTAATCAGTCTGATATCCTCGGCATTCTGGCTCCCTCAATGAACTGTAATAAACTGTAATAAATTACTCTGCTCATTTTTTCCAATGATTGCTCTTTCTGGTGCTTGGAGAGGAAGTGCTAATTAACTGAATGTGAATGAAATTCTAGGGCAGAGTGGTATCAATGTGAGGGAGACAAATGCGATTTAGCTCTGTCGAGAGCGAGTGGAAAATTGCTGCGTAAATTGGAGGTTGTTGCTGCCGAGAGTTTTCTGTGTGCTTACATTTCATGGGTGAGAATCCAATCTCGCAGGGCAGCACTGCCCTCTCTAATACACTCTAGTGTACTCCACCTACTCTATGATAGGGCTCTAAAAACACCCCAAATCTCCTCTGTAACACACACACACACAAAGGTAAAAGACATTGTGAAGCCGAGGAGTTGCTGGTAGTGGGGGATAGATGGAGACTTCTTATGCTGTACAAACAGCAATTTGCCTCATCTTCCAATTGACCAAAATTCCTCACATTCCTTGACTGTAAGCAAAATAGACAGGACATTTTCTACAACTCTCCGCTTGTTTATGGAGCTTGTGTGTCTTTCTGTCATTTCCAACCTGTCAGAGAGTAGGTGCTTCAGATAGGTAAGGCAAGCCCTAACGTCTCTCTCACTCTCTCCACTCTTCCTTTTTCTCCTTTTTCCTCTCTCTTTCGTCTCTGACTGCGATGGCCATTTTTATCTATGGGTTTGGGCAGTTTTGGAGAGAATTACGGTGACAGTGTCATGGAAATGATAGGCCGGCAGTGAGATATCTGTGCCTCATAAATTCTCCATTCCTCAACATACTTTACGAGGGAGGTTTCTGTGCGTAAGACAGCCAGTGTGCCACCGTATCCATCTCCACCTGCTCTTCCACTTCAGAGCCTAGCTCCCTCCATCCACTTTAAGACAGCAGCCCAGCTTCTGCTGGATTTATAGACGGCTACACTAGCAACACTCATTTGAGAATTTATTTTCACTTTCATTTGGTCTGTAAACAATGCTTCTGATGATTTTACGATACATTTTTTCCCTCTGGTGCTAGATTAAGTTTCAGGCCCTTTATTGGGAGGTCCAGTCAGTACCATGAGGCAGAGATGAAGAGATGGAAACTACATTACATCAAGCTGATGCACTGCTGTGTGTGAAACTGTACTACTAAACCCCCATAAGGCCTTGTTGTAGTGAAGTATTGTACTACTGTATCAGCAAAGGTCATGGGCTCCTCTGATTATACTGTATGAAGGCAGATCAAAGGCTGCAGGATTGTAGATGTATATTTCTGTGTGATTTGTGTGAAGGGGCTTTTCCCTCAGAGAGCTATGCCCACCACGATATAGGGAAAAAGACAATCTAAGTTACAGTATAGAGTAAGTTAGCTGAGGGCCGTGGCTGCTGCTGTTATGTTGGTCGATGTTTCACATGTATTATTCTACACTCACTGTGTGATGTTGGTTGGCAAATTGCAGCTTCGCATGTCAAACACATTGATATTGCCCAGGAGTGGTAGAATAGGGAAAACATGATTTATTAACTTTTTCATTTATTTAATTATCCCTGTTGTTTTGAACACGCTATATACACCAGCCCTCTGTTTTCATTTTTCAATGAAGGTCTGAATTCACTTCCCTAAGTTGTGGGGTGATTCGATGAGGAGAGTTTGAGTGTGTTTCCAGGGTTGTGGCACTTCCCAACTCAGTTAAAGTAGTGAGCTCCTCTCCTTTATTGGGTAAGCTTTGGCCTCTTGTTTGGGCCGGAGAAGTAGTGGCTGGAACCAGTGAGGTCTGCTCCATCTTCAATCATATCTTTACACTCTCGCTCCCACTACCATTCTGTTCACACAAAGACAGAACATCCCATAGGGGACTGAGCACCAAGCCTGGTGCTGTATGTAGAACCAGTGGACCTGAAGATTGCAGTAATCACTCACTTGATCTTCATGGAAG
Source organism: Oncorhynchus kisutch (assembly GCF_002021735.2). Lineage (NCBI taxonomy): Eukaryota > Metazoa > Chordata > Actinopteri > Salmoniformes > Salmonidae > Oncorhynchus > Oncorhynchus kisutch. The sequence goes on along the minus strand of NC_034179.2, from coordinate 79,784,698 downwards.
ACTTTACCCACGGATACCCCATGATACCTGTAAGTCAGTCAAATAGGGTTTGTGTTTGAAGAATACTCTATAGGTTTTTACAATCAGCTCCGGTATTCCCAACACGCCTCTGATGTCAGCACACCTGCTTATTGGCCAGACATACCTGTTTCTTTAACGAGACAGGATGCTCAATGGAAGCAGACAAGGCTGTTTCACAGGGGACTTGATCTAATCTACTCCCCCTCAACATGGACATTCACTGTCACTGACACACACACGTCATCTCCAATAAACTTGGGGAAGGCAGAGCATGTCGAAGCCAGCCTCTCTGGTAACTGGCACTGGCACTCGGTTAAGCTTTCATGTTCCACGCGGCACACGCCATTGTTTGCGTGTTAATCAAATGATTTAGGTCCAACGTTTATTTTTTATCTGAACCTGTCTTTTTGATTTTGTTTACCGGAGAGCCCCTCGAACAGAAGCTGTAAACTGTACAATCTGAATCTTCTAAGAGTTTTATCTGGAGAAAGAAATCACTCTTGGTTGCTCTTTCTGTTTTTGCTCGATCTCTCTCCCGCCTCTCCTCTCATTCCCCCTCTCCTCGCATTCCCCCTCTCCTCGCGTTCCCCCTCTCCTCTCGTTCCCCCTCTCCTCTCATTCCCCCTCTCCTCTCGTTCCCCCTCTCCTCTCGTTCCCCCTCTCCTCGCGTTCCCCCTCTCCTCTCGTTCCCCCTCTCCTCGCGTTCCCCCTCTCCTCGCGTTCCCCCTCTCCTCTCGTTCCCCCTCTCCTCGCGTTCCCCCTCTCCTCGCGTTCCCCCTCTCCTCTCGTTCCCCCTCTCCTCTCGTTCCCCCTCTCCTCGCGTTCCCCCTCTCCTCTCGTTCCCCCTCTCCTCTCGTTCCCCCTCTCCTCTCGTTCCCCCTCTCCTCTCGTTCCCCCTCTCCCCCTCTCTCTGTGTGTGTGTGTGAGAGCAGGTGACTACTCACTGCGTCAGTGTAAGTGCTCACCAGCAGGTTATTCCCTCTGAACTGGGGCTCTTATTTAATGCTAATTGCAACAATTAGCATGTGAATGTGGAGGAAATTACATAATAGGAGTAAGATAAATATTGATGTTAATTCATATTCGAGGAAGAGGGGACCCTGCACCGGGTTCCTGTAAATGTAGCCCCAACCCTCATTTGCATACATACATCTGGGCCAATTAGAAGCAAACATGATTGCTGTTGAGGTTAAAAATAAATCATTTAACTCCTAGAAGGCGACGTGTCACCGGCATGGAGAGAGAAGAGAAAATGGGAGTTGGGGCATGATGGGAATTTATTTTCAACTTTCCTCTGTGGTGTACTTACTGGTGTCTAAAGCCGGAAGCAGCTGCAATTGAAGGTTAAATGACATCCATCAGACTGTTAGACAGCTGACCAAGGGATGAGTCTTTTCATTGTGACTTTGTAATAACTGCAACTCTGCGCTGCACAACGAGCCAGAGAGAGACGGATGACCTTGCCTGGTCCGTTCCGACGGTCTCCCAAAGCTCTCATCACATGGGAGGAACTGTAAATACCAGGTGATGTCTTGTTGTTGTAGGGAAAAGGCAGGGAGAGGCTCTACACTGGGGGGGACAGAGGTACAGTCCAGTATGGGGTGTTTGGGTACTGGTGGTACAGAGAGGGCAGTGACCCAGGACAGATAGCCCTGGCCCCTGGGCGCTATGCGCTAGGCGAGGGGGATGCTGGGGTCTCAGCAGGCTGCCGTGACTGAGCAGTCGTCGGGGTGGAAGTAAAAACGTCCCCTAGAAGGCAGGCGCCCACCATCTGGACAATGGCCCACGTCTGCAAATCAGCAATGTGCAGCCGATGGGCCATCAAACATATACACACACACACACGCACACGCACACACACACACACACACACACACACACACAACACACACACACACACACACACACACACACACACACACACACACACACACACACACACACACACACACACACACACACACACTCACACACACACAAACACAAACACTATACACTCAGACACACACTCAAATCTACACACGCACCTTCCCCCCCCCCAACCCTGTCTGCGTTTTCTTTCTTTTTTTATGCGAAAGAAAGAAAGCGGGAGAAGGAGAAGGAGAGCAGTGCCAGAGGCGGGCGGGCGGTGGAGAAACCTCATTTCTTCCGGCATGCTGCAGCGAGTGGGTTATTGAGGTGGCTGTAATTTGATAAGGAGAAGAAACTCAATGGACTGTGAGCAAGTCAGCAGTTTGAGGCCAGTCACATTTCTGATGTGGAGGTGGTGGTGGTGGTGGTGGTAGTGGGAGGCTGGGGGGAGACAGGAGGACGGGGGAGGGAGTGGGGCTCCCTGACATTGGCAATCTCACTTCCATGGGAACAGAGAGAGGATGGGAGGAGCGGCTCTGATCCGCTTGAGGTCCGATATGTTCTCGGACGGAGCCGCAGGCGATGTTCCCAGGCGGATGCCCCACATACCCTAGTCTGATCAATCCTAATCTGGGGATCTCCCACTGAGCCCCTTCCATCCTCGTCTGCTGTTTCAAACATTCGCTCACTCCTTCCTTTATCCCTACCTTTTTACACATGCTCGTTATTATGCTTTACTCCCAGTCACTTTTTGTTGTTGTGGCTGCTTCTTCTTTGCCAGATAAGAGACACAAGTGTGATCAGTGCAGGCCTTTGATGTTCCCATAAATAATGGGCCAGCGCGGCCCACTCCAGAGCCCTCCGCTTCCTAGCTCAGATCAAAGATTAGCTCCACGTCGGCCCCAGCCCAGCCCAGCCCTGGAATAAAGAACTTTATTGGATTCCAGGAGCCCCGTACGGTGCACTAGGCCCTGCCTCTCCAGCACAGTCCCTCGTCAGACGCTGGCGGCGAAACACTTTCACACGCAGTCTATTGAACTGTTTGTACTCCCAGGATCTACAAAAAAGAGATAACAAGAAAGGCTGAACAATGCTGACTTTTTAATCAACACCACGTTCAGAGGCAATCAGCAACAGAATCCAGGCAGTTGAAAAATCTCTCTGAGAGAACGGTGGGACAGGGGGATTGTTGTGAAGCTACTGT